>NC_064422.1:9390000-9602500 GCF_023375975.1 Astyanax mexicanus
AAACAGTTAAAAGGTAACTCTACTTTACAATCCTAACAATTAATATATTTAGACTGTATTTTGTTCTACAGTGTCTGTTTGATTTTTTTTCCTGTTTATTTTAATACAGTTCTAATCTATACTTAACAGTGATATATCCACATTTTTCTGCAAAACATTTACTTCAAGCTGGTAACAGATAAATATTTCATACAGAATTATCACGTTTCAATAAATAGTTTTTTTTTGTATTATGTTTTATTATCCTTTTTTCCAAAGACTGTCAGCCTTCCCCCTGTCTTCCAAGCTGATCTGGACTCCATTTCCTATAATGCTGCTATTTCCTGTAACATCCACATGACTCCTGATCATGATCACATGACACTCACTCATCTTATTCACCTGATTATTGATTGTTTTCACCTGTTTCTGTGCCTATATATACCTTCTCCATTGTTCAGTTCATTGCCAAGTTTTGCCAATCCTTACTAAACACTTCTTGTCATTGTTTTTTATTTTTTAATGTGTGACTTTATCTTCTATTTTTGACTTTTTGATTTTTGCCTTGTCCTTTTCCGGTAGTAGTATCTTCATCTTTTTTTTTATATTTTGTTTATTGGTATGAATATCTTTAGCATTTATGACTTGCAGTTACTGATGCAGACTGTTTTCCACAACTCATTTGTATAATGTATAATGTTGTAATAAAGCCTCTGAACCGTTTTAATCTGCATTTGTCTGACTTCTCTCCAGTCCTCACAGAGACAAAATATGCATTAAAAATAATTTTTAGTGAAGTAAACCAAGGAGACATTTGGTTTTAAAATTGGAAGTTACGACCTACATCATTGTCGAGCACAGACAGGTGAAAGTGCCTATTAATACACGCCTGCTGGGCTTGCTCTGGTCCTTGCAGAGTCTGGCTACTGCTCAGCTTTTGCAGCATGTGACGAAAGTATGCAGATTCCTGCTCCTCCAGCATTTTGTTCTGAAATCCAGTTCACTGCAGAAACAGCCTCTACTCTTCTGAATGGGTTCAGTGAGAAAAGCAGGCGAAGCTATAGAACATGACATTCAGAAAGCCTGCAGACTCATAGAGATCAGATATTAGCAGTCATCTAAGATCTGTATTTACGAAGTGCAGACAGGACAGTGATCCTCAGTGAAACTGAGTCTTGAGAGTTTCGCTGGTCTTGAAGGAAAAGAGAAGGTAGCTGGAAGCAAGTTTCTGAAAGGAAAGAGTGAATCATGGTGTGGAAGACAAGCAGCCAATGAGGCTAAACTGCAGCTCAACCCTAAGCCTTACTGCCTTTTAAATGTTTCAGTTGGAGTCTGGAAAAATCTCCAGCTTTGCTTTCTGGTCTGCCTTCAGAAGGAATCCCTGAGGCATGCGTTTTATTCATGATGACCTGTCTGTGCTATCGTAGCTGGAGGTCCCTTCAACTATGAGCAATCGATTGTGCTAAACTCCCTAAGACTCTGCTTCATTACTCCATGTGGTGGCGCTAATCTAATGAATAGGGTAAACCTGATATGAAGAATGTTGGTTGTCAGATTCTGTGAAACTGACACCAATAAGTCCATAATTCCTAATATAAGCTCATGTAGGATTAGGGATACATGAATACTAATATTGGATGTTGATATCAAGGTCTTGTTGGTGAGTATGATTACAATAGCATGGTATCTGGCCCACTTTAAGGCTCAATCCAATTTCACCCTTTGGCCCTACCACTTACCCCTACCCATTGGAGTACACGTGCAAAACTAAGGGGTAGGGGTAAGGGCCAAAGGGTGAAATGGGATTGGGCCTTGAAGTGGTGGGTGTCCTATTTCTTGTTAGGCTGGAGGGGTGGGTTAGGGGAAGGGATAGGGATTGTTAGCCCATCCAAGGTGTATGAGAATCACTGGTAAGATGGCAGAACAAATGACCAAAGAATCCCACAAATACTATATATAAAAGTATTTTCCTTGTTAAAAGTGACAATTAGCTCTATATTACCAAAGTTTACAACACAATGTGTTGTATCAATGTTTTATGGCTGAATTCTTCATAACAAGCATAAAAAAGATCACTAGTAGTTTGTCTCAGTAGCTTGCTAGCAACAGACAGCAGGGGCTGCAGCATTTAAGGCGCAAAAAATAATAAAATAAAAATTAAACATCCTTAAATTAACTAGTTAACCAGCAGCAGCCTGGTTACTGAACTTTAGCGCTCCTGGTGATATATCAGATGCTTACATGAGGATTTCACCGCTTCCTCAAAAAGAAGGGGTAGTGGTAAGTGGTATTTAATTTATGCTTTTAAAACTGTCGAGGGTGGAGCAGGAAGAAAACATATAGTTTGTAATGTCAAGACTAAAATACAATTATATTTATATATCTATAATAACACAATCAGGAATGCTGAAATTTTACATTTTTGAAAATGTATTTATTAATACACAGAAGCCACAAGGTTTTGTAGTAATGGTTAATAAACTCACATCTCACCTGATTTTTACTGTTAGTACACAGTACTTACTCAGTAATTACTCAGAAAAAACAGGGAGCGACAGGCTGTATTATGTATAAAACGTTACCAAACATTGAATAAGAAGGTGTGTCCAAACTTTTGACTGGTACTGTGTGTATATAAATAAATTGTAGTCTGGTCAATCTGTAGTGTTTGTTCTAGCATGTTTTAGCAGTTTTGGTTTCTTCCAATGTCAAGAAGGAGAAAATTCTGAAAGCCTTCCAGCCTCACGATACGTCAAACTGGCAAAAATGGAGAGTGTTGAGAGGACATCAAAAGCAGCGTGCAGTTCATCTATATATAAAGGGTATATATTTTTTAAACTGCGTGAGGGTGACAAACCTATCTCAGTAGGAAATCGTTTCCTACTACATCCCATTAGCTGTGTTGTTGCACGCTTAGCCAGAGAGATTCATCATCACTGCTAGCGCTGCACTAGCCTTCGCTAATACTTGTTTTGGCACTGTGTAGTCCCTACTGGAAAACAGCAAAGAACAAGAATTTGGGAGCGGCCATTACACTTTCAGAACACTGTTAGATACGATTGGATGACCCTCTCCAGCCATAACTGTATTCTACATATAAACACACATGCACCGCACACACACCCAACACACACACCGCCATCAGAGCGAGAATAAACATATGGGCCTGACCCCCTCCAGGGCACAAGCTGTAAGGCCTCCAGGCATTTGAAGTGTGGCCAGGGAAAACTCCTCAGACATACACACTCAGGCAAACCCACTCACCACAACTTCCCCACAGGGACTGCAAGCTGAGCGCTAGACAGAAAAGACTGCCCAGACCGGAAACAAAAATGACACACACACACACACACACACACACACACCACATCTCCCACTGTCAAGATAAACCTTAAGAAGGCTGAATAAGTAGACTCTGTATACACACGACTCTCTTTATTATTTTCTAATTCATTTATTCTCTGACTTTCCTCAGAAAGTACTAATTCTACTCACTGCAACCAACATTAACATGTAAGCCCCCCCCCCCACACCAATACTGGACCGCCTTAAATATGTTGCATCGCCTTAAAAAATAGAAAAACAGTTCCCTGGGGGGGTGAGTGTCTCA
This sequence comes from Astyanax mexicanus, assembly GCF_023375975.1. Lineage (NCBI taxonomy): Eukaryota > Metazoa > Chordata > Actinopteri > Characiformes > Acestrorhamphidae > Astyanax > Astyanax mexicanus. The sequence continues at coordinate 9,393,590 of NC_064422.1, forward strand.
TATCAGAAGAAATACAATAATTTAGAATGAAATTAGATGCAAAAACTAGTAAGGGGACAGGTTTAATACTTCCATTTTAAACGTTTTGAGCAGATAGTAAGATAAATCTGTTGGGTGCACATTTTTTAACATTTTTTTTAATTACAGCTGCATTCTCCATTATCTGGTCTATTTTAAATAGAAAGCTAATAAAACTCCTTTTTTTAACCTGATTCTCTTACCTGAACCTGCTCTGTCGTTTAGAAAAACAACCCAATATCCATGGCTGATTGGGTGGCCACACACACAAACACAAACACACAGAGACATACTGTATCAGGAATGGCTCATCATCATATCTTCTATTATTCAGTAGCATTTATTATCTGAAATACTTCTACACAGTGACCTTGCCTAGCACACTGGCTTTAATATCAACACACAGACCGACCAATAACAGCAGAGCTAGCTAGCCTCTCTCCCTCCTGTTTGACCAGTGGACAGTGGATGCTGTCTGCAGTATTAGCTTACTGAATAAAAAAATAAAAATAATAAGAGTGCTGATTATTTTGTACACAGCAGAGAGAAAGTAGATTATTTTACCAAATGAAAAACCTCTGGAATATAATCAAGAGGAAGATAAACGATTACAATCATCAAACCAAACTGAACTGCTTAAATTTGTGCTCCAGGAGTGGCATAAATGATCCAAAATCAGTGTGTAAGACTGGTGAAGGAGAACATGATGCCAAGATGCATGAAAACTGATTAAAAACCAGGGTTATTCCACCAAATATTGATTTCTGAACTCTTAAAACTTTATAATTATGAACTTGTTTTCTTCGCATTATTGGAGGTCTGAAAGCTCTACACCTTTTTTTTTGTTATTTCAGCCATTTTTCATTTTCTTTCTTTCTCTTTTTTTTCTCTTAATGCTTTCACTTAGTGGTGCTGGGACTTGTTTTGGGGGTGCCTGAGCCCCCAAAAGGACTAGCGATTCCCCTGGTTGCTGCACAGTTTTTGTTGGACATCCTCTAGACCTTTATCAGTGCTTAGAGGATGCGGCCCACAGGACACTGGCCACAGGATACTATTGGCTGGATATTTCTGGTTAAGTGTTTAAAAACTCCAGCAGCACTGCTGTGCATCTTCATCATCTTCACCACTAACAATCCACCATGCCAATGTCACTGTAGTGCTGAGAATGACCCGCCACCCAAATAATACTTGCTCTGTGGTGGTCCTGTGGCGTCCTGGTCATTAAAGAACAGGGTGAAAGGTGGATAATAAAATAGGTAGAGAAACAGATGGACTTTTACCACCTCCAGTAGGCATGTATGTTTGTGAGAAGGAGGGGCTTCGCCTGCTGATCTTTTTCTCCCCGCAAAGACCCTCTAGTGTGTCTTTCAGTTTTACATAAAGTGAATACAGCCTTACAGCTCTATTAAATAAAGCATAAAATAATAATAAAGCAATAAAATAAATATATTTCAGTGCATGCTGCTGTATTGCACTGAAACTAAGCCCTGACTCCCTACCAATTACAGGACAATTACCTACTACTACCTCCTGCCTTGTTAAGGAGTGGTTAAGTGACAGCTTGCTGTCATCAGGAAGGTGTTTAGGAGCAGCAGAGGCAGGGTGTGTTTGGGGAAAGGGGTGATTAGCGGGGCAGTAGGGGGCAGCTTTCAAGTGCTGAGGTGGAGTAAAGGCAGATACTGACCTGAGTTTTACTGACTGCTCATAATTAGCTCAGCTGCACCGATATAGCCACACACACACACACACACACTGACACATGTGGACACATACTTACACTACTGATATATCTGTATTTAAGCATCAAATTCTGTTCAATTTGTACAATGTAACAATGTTTTTTAATGTACTGTACTACTGAACATGTGGGGCAGTGAGACAGCTGTAGGATGGCCTCTGGTCTGACGTGCCTATCCTAAGTTATCCAAAAAGTAATGGTGAGATGCAATGGTGACTTTACGTCATTAATCACCTCTTCTACCCTGCATAGAGTTTGTCCTGTGTTTATGCTTCTGGAAACCAGTGTATTTTTCCCTGCTAGCACCTACTTCACACACTTTTTTTTTTACCCATTACAGTACCCAAACAATTTATTGTTTTTTTTTAATCACATATGATTATTATTTCATTGTGATAATAATGTAATGTAATATTGCCCTAGACTACTTAAGCAGATATGTAAATAATTACAGATGTGGTCTTCTTAAACACTGAGTCTTGTCATGAGGGTGTAAAAGTGCTCCCTGCTGCCCTACTAAAACATTTTTGGGTAGTGTACCTCTTGGTGAGAGATTGTTGATTGATAGATATGTATCTGTCTATGTGGGTGAATCATTGGACTGAGAAAAGAAAAATGATTGTTTTGATGAACTGCCTTTAATCTAGGTTGCTCATCAGACATTCATTGCTTTCATGCAGTGGTATTGTGTACAAAAAAAAGGAAAATATCATCATTACAATCACATTTGTTCAATGCCAACAGCTCCTTCTTTGCACATATTTTTTTTTATCAATCTGTGTGCGTACATTTGTTCATATTAAACATTTGAAACCATTACTTATTGATAATAAGTACTCATACTCCTGTGCTCTAAAAACTAACAGAAAGAAATAGCCTTGTCAGGGAACACACAAAGAGGACAACAATCACTCTGAAGAAGCTGCAGAGTTCAGTGACTGAGAATAGACTGGTCCAGCCATAAATACCTAAACAGACAGGTGGCCATAATGGGAGGATGACTGAAACGAAACCATTCCTGCAGAAAAAAACATATTAAACATTAAAAATGGTTGACAGAAAGCTTCAAAGTAGTTTGTGGTAAGGTGATGGACAAAAATGAAGGTGTTTTTTTCCTTGCAGTGAAACATGGTGGTGGTGGCATCATGTTCAAGGGAGGATGTTCCTAGGGTGGTGGGAGCATTGTGTTGTGGAGTGGAAGTTGTTTCTCAGTGGGAACTGAGTGAAGTATGGTAGTGGCAGCATCATTTTAAAGAGATGCTGTTCCTTAGGGGAGACTAAGTGATGTATTCTGATGGGGCAAAAAGTCACACAAGACCCAACAAAAAGAGGATAGGCTAAACAAAAATATAAATGTTCTGCAATGGCCAAGCCCTGATCTCAGTCCAATCAAAAATCTGGGCTTGTTGTAAGTTTATGTTCAAAAACACACAGGTTTAAGGATTGACAATATCATGTATATAAACAAGACATCGTTATTCTGTTTTATAATAAAAATGATATACTTTTCTCATTACCGTCACTCCTTTCCAATCTCTCCCTCTCTTTAATCAATCTCCTGTCACTTCCTTTCTGATCCAGCTTAGTTCTTTATGATGGATTTGATTTTTTATTGTTCTGCTCCCAGCATTCTCGATGTGCCTCTTTTTTTCTTGTGATCTCACTCATTTCTCTCTCATCTCCAGACTGAAACACTTGTAATATAAGTTATAATGGTGTATGTTGCCCAAAACTTGCAGGCTGATATTTCTAACAGCTGAAAATGGAAAATGCGACTGGTTGCCAAGATGAATTCCAGTATAGTGAGTCAGCTAGAACAGGAGCAGCACCAACTACCATCCTTACAAGCACATGTTCAATGAAAATCTCACTTTTAGGTAGCTCTTTAAAAGCAAATATGGAAATTTGTGTACTAATGTACTCTTAATGACCATTTTGCTAAAAGAAACTCTATTGCTTATAGTAAACTGCTCAATATGGCTAAATATTAATATCCTCACTATGTATTCATAACCCTACATAGTGACCAACAAACAAAGGTTGTCTTTTAAAAAAAGATGACCTGTGTAAAAGTATGGGGTAGCCATTTCCAATAAAGTGGCCATAGTTTGAATTCACAAGGTTGGTGTTTTGAATAAAGTGGACAGTAAGAAAAAGCGAAATGCATGGGTTTCCAATAAAGTGGCCATAGAGTGAAAGTACAAGGTAGGTGTTTCTTATAAAGTGGCCAGTTAGTAGAAGCACAAAGTAAGTAGGTGAGTAGGTAAACTGGACAGTGAGTGGAAGAACAATAATGTGGCCAGAGAGTGGGAGCGCAAGGTAGGTGTTTCTTATAAAGTGGACAGTGATTGGAACTACCCAAGGCAGGAGTTTCTAATAAAGTGTCCAAAGACTGAAAGCACCAGGTATGTGTTTCTAATAAAGTGGCCAGTTAGTAGAAGCACAAAATAGGTGTTTTTAATAAAGTGGCCAGAAAGTGGAAGTGCAAGGCAGTTGTTTCTAACAGAGTGACTAGTGATTGGAACTACACAAAGTAGGTGTTTCTAATAAAGTGGCCATAGTGTAAATGCACAAGGTAGGTGTTTCTAAGAAAGTGGCCAGTGAAAGGAAGCACAATGTAGGTGTGAGAGAGTGGCCAGAGAGTGGCCAGAGAGTGGAAATGTAAGGTAGGTGTTCCTAATACAGTGACTAGTGATTGGAATTACTCAAGGCAGGTGTTTCTAATAAAGTGTCCAGTGAGTAGAATTACACAATGTATATGTTTCTAATAAAGTGGCCAGTGCGTGGAGGGACTAGACTGGGGTTTCTAATAAAGTGACTAGAGAGTGGGAATGCAAGGTAGGTGTTCCTAATACAGTGAATAGTGATTGGAATTACTCAAGGCAGGTGTTTCTAATAAAGTGGCCAGTGAGAGGAAGCACAAGGTAGGTGTTTCTACAGCAGTAAATACTGCATGTGTGCATAAATCTGTGCTGTCTCACTGTAAACACTGCAGAAGCCAAATCATAATAAACAGTCGTTCCATAAAGAGTAGCAGGAAAACTAGCAGTAATGGAGTACACAGTCTGCTGTATCCTGTATCTGATATTATGGCCTATAAAAGTCTATAAACTTGTCGTTGAAGCAGGAACATTTTTTCTGTTTGCCTATTAACCATACAAGTATAAATACTACAAGCAGGATGCTAAAGTCAGACTTATAGCTGTGACTGACCCTGTGCTCATTTCAGGCCGTCCATTTCTCTTCCTCGCTCACTCAGACTGTGTCCGAACTACTTTGCTGTTCTGTTCTGTTCTTGGCTGCCCCTGTTTCCCCACCGACAGACACGGAGGAATCTGTGTTTGCTGGACATTATTTATATGAGCTGCACATGTGCCAATGGAGCTAAGCCCAGCCGGCCTGTCTCTCTGTCTCTCACACACAGATACTTGCAATAGAAAGTCTGGGTTTTATTGCATTTCTACTAAAACAGTGCCCAAAAAAGTTCAGTTCAGCAAAAATTTGCATTCTTCCAGCAGTCAGCATTTAATTCAGTCCTATCAACTAGATCTGTTAAGCTGGGGATGCTGGGAATGCTGGAGACACTGAGGACACTAGGGACAATGGGGATATTGGGTGCACGAAAACTTAAAGGATACTTAAAAACCTGGGTACTCTGAGGACGCTAAGGACAGTGAGGACACTGAGGATGCTGTGGACATCAAGGGTGCTAGGATACTGTGGACAATGGGGACAATGAGGATGTTGGAGATGCTGGGGGTGGTAGGGACTTTAAAACTGCTAAGGACCCTGAGGATCACAGAGATGCTGAAGATACTTAGGACACTGAGACAATGAGGACACTAGAGATGCTGGGAATGCTAAGGACAATTGAATATCCAAGACAGTAGGAATCAGAGAGGATGCAGGGGATAGTGAGGACACCTTCACAGCCTTACTTTTTCTGTTCTTTCTCTTTTCTTTCCTATTCCTTCTCTTTTTCAAGTTCTCTTCATCTTTTTCATCGTCTTGTTTTTCATTTTTCTTTTTCTTTTATCTGTCTGTATGGCTCTTTCACACTTTCTTTCTCTCTGTCTCCTTCTTTCTTTTCTAAGTCCCTCCTATTTTATTCTCTCTTCCCACTCTCTCTCTTTTTGTCTCCCTCACTCTCTTTCTCTCTCCGATGATGAGAAACATCTGGGTCTGTTGGCTTCTGTTCAGATGGGAACCCAACTCATGGTGATGGGGGAGGGGGTCAAAGGGAGGAGTAAAAGAAAGAAAGGAAGAGAAGGGAAAAGAAAGGGGAGAGGAGAGGACAAAAGAGAGAGAGAGTTGGACTCCAACTTGATCCCTGTAAGACTAGTTAGGACACAACAATGAGAAAAGAAATGAGGAGAGAGAGAAACATAAAGAAAATGGAAGAGATAGAGAACATTGGTAAAACACTGACTTTACCATCCACAGAACACTGCGCTACAACAGCACAACAACAATCAACCATAACATTAAAACCACCTGCCTAATATTGTGTATGTTTCCACATGCCACTAAACGAGCTCTGACCTGTAAAGGTATGGAACCCACATGATCTCTGGAGGTGAACTTTAGAAGCAGATTCTCTGAGAACTGTAAGTTGTGAGGTGGAGCCTCCATTAACCCCAGTAAGCTTTGGGTGCCTATAACCCTGTTGCTGGTTCACTGGTTATACTCCCTTGGAGCACTTTTGTTAGGTACAAATCACTGGATATTGGGAACACCCCACAAGAACTGTTTTTTTTCTGACCAAGTTATCTAGTCATTAGTGTTTGTTTTTTTGTCAAAGTGTCTCTCTGTTTTTGACTCTTAACCTTTTTATTTGCTCCCTAATATTACTGACTTTAATTGGAAAAGATCTTAATGTACATACTGTATATTATGCTGTATTCCATTTAAACAAGAAAGTCAGTGTTTCTGGGCTTCAGGTAGGACATTTTAAGTGGAATGCCCCATCAGATTTCCTGCTTAGATATTTGGGAGTGCCTCACCAATTCTAAGTTCAGGATCCAAGATGGCTGCACCACACATCAACAGTAATAAAAGCACTAGTATTATACAGTTTATTTGTACATATATTTGTTTATGTTTAATTAAATAAGTCACCAGCAGATGTGTTTATGCTGTTTGAATGTGCAAACAACTGTACGATGTGTCGTTACTAGTATCCCTATTAATGCTAACCATGGACAGCGCTAATATAGATAATCTAAGGCCTAAACGGTGGAGTGTCAAACCAGTTGTGATAAACTTCAAAGTTTGAGCTGTTTTTTGTAAAATGTGTGCAGTAATCTGAATGTTAAACTGGAAATTCATCAACTAGAGCATGACAGTTTCCCAGCGCTGACTTTCAATTATGATTGAGGTAAATGAGACCAAGGATAATCTCTATTCAAAAAACATCCACTCATTCCAAACTCGGCGCCCTGCTGTGGTCTTATTATGTCTGAAATTTGTGCAATGCTACCACATCTATCTATAAGATTTCTAAGATGCGTTCCTGACATAAGAAGTAAGAATTAGAGGAAGCCTCAGCCTCTATATAAAGCTCACCAGGCCATATAAAAGCTGGGGTAATCGCATGCTCTACTATTAACGTTCCTTTCATTTAGAATCTAACCATGATCTGGGTTTCGATTCCTTACCTCAACTGGCAGTGGGGAAAATCTCAGAAATTCTCATGGGACCACATTACACCAAAACCTTACCTTTATTTTATAAGTGTTTGATAATGTCTTCATCTATATATATAACCTCAAATCAGAAAAAGTTGGAACAGTATAAAAATAAAAAAGCATGCATGTGGTTTTGCATTGTCCTGTTGAAGAATAAATGGATGTTCATGGAAAAGATGTGGTCTTGAAGGTAGCATATGTTCCCCTAAGATTTCAGTGTTCATATCTGCTTTAATCCTGCATCACCAGAGTGCAATGACAGACCCCCATACCTTGCCAGACCCAGGCTTTTGGACTTGCTGATAACAATCTGGATCTTCCATTATGTCTTTGGTTTGAAGCACACAGTGTCTAAAATATCTATCTATCTAAAATATAGATTGGTCTGACCACAATCTATATTTCCATTGTAAGGTGATTTATCCCGGATGCCTCACAAACTTTTAAGCTTCTGAAAATAATCAACATCATGGGTCTTCAGCTTGGGTTTACAGCCTTGCTGTCATGGCTGGACAGATGTCAGCACAGATGCAGCTGAAAATTTTTAATAAATAAAGGTAGGGCACAGAGAGTAGTCAAAATGATTAGTATCAACACCAATAAACAGCAGCAGGGAATAAACATACCATACACAGAACACAGCCCACGGGTCTTACACAGCAAGGCAATATCAGTAGGCAGGCAAAAGCATGGTCAGAAAATACAAAACATGGTTGGAAACAAGAGAGATGGGATGAAGCTTTATAGAGTGGAAAAAGCAACAATACTCAGCGAGAAGTAAATTAAGTGAGAATGTATTTATAGTGAGTTTAACAGGTGAAATCAATATTCAGGTTTACTGGCTTACTGGTTGTGCACTATACATGTGATTGTGTGATTGTGAATAGGAGCGATGTCAATGTGTGGTTTATTTTCTGTAAAATAAAAAGTGATTAAGCCAAAAATGTGATTTCTGTGTAGTCTGAAAGCATATGCATATGATAAATAGAATAATTTTGATAATGACCCAAATTTTAACAATTGCTCAACCCTGTTATCTCAACATGTACATCCCTATGAAATGTTTCACATATTTCTCAAGTTACGGGCAGCGGCATCATTTAATTGATTGAAGGTTGCGATATTCATCATGCTTTTTTTTAAGATGCTTTCTAACCATTTAGGTAATTTGCAAAATCAACTATTTTCTGTACAACAGTTTTTAAAGGGTTAAGCGATCACCCTGTCCTGGAATCACCCCTAAGGGATTATAGGAAAAAGTGTAAATTAGAATTTTCACCAGAGCTGCTTCTAAATCTGCAGAGCTCCCACCTGTTCAGGCTGATGTCCGTAGCTAATATAGAGAAGCAGGGAGCCGGATCAGAACTGGCACCCCACAGCAGCCTCACACAGTGCGGACATTCATCCACCGCTCTAGCTCTCCTTCACTCCATTCATCCGTCAGGGGCCATGTTATGCCAACCAATCTGTGAGGTTCTCCCAGAGGAAATGTTCACTTAGTTCAGGAAGTTTGAGGTTTCCCTCAGGTTCCTTTGATTCCTGGTGCTGGATAAAACATCCAGAGGCTCAAACATGGGTCAAAACAACACAGGTAAGAGGTGGGGGGGGGTCTGCTTAAACTCAGGTCTTACAGGGGAGAGATGTTATGTAATTAAGGGGATTTGGATCATACAGAAACATATATTAAGTTATGTTTATATTAAGTAATGGGTTAAAGATCCAATGGCGATTTGAGCATGTAGGATTTTTGAGGACCATCAACAACATCTGGTTGACTTCATGGAGAGGTCCATCATTAGCTGATAACATTAAAGACAGTAAAAAACAAACCTAAAAAGTACATTTACTAAAGACAGTGGTCAGTCAAAATGTCTACCTGTAATCAACTCTATATAACATTAGAAAACTAAACACAAAAAAACATAAAGAATACAATCAGTGGTCAGTGAGAGTGTCTACTTGTAATTAACTCAGAATAAGATTAGAGTACTATACCCAAATAAACATAAAGTCACTGTACAACGAGTGTATCAACTTGCCATTAACTCTATATAACATTAGAATACTAATCACAAATTAACATAAAATCACTGGTTAGTGAGAGTGTCTGCCTGTAATTAACCATAAAGTCAGTGGTCAGTGAGTAATTAACTATATATGACGTTAGAATACTAAACATAAATAAACATAAAGAATAAAGTCAGTGGTCAGTGAGAGTGCCTACCTGTAAGAATGAACTCTATATAACATTAGAATACTAAACCTAAATAAACAAAGTATTTAGTCAGTGGTAAGTGAGAGTATCTACCTGTAATTAACTTTAAAATAACATTAGAATACTAAACGCAAATTAACATAAAGTCAGTGGTCAGTGAGTGTGTCTACCTGTAGTTAATTTTATATAACATTTATAATAAACCCAAATAAACATAAAGCCAGTAGTCAGTGAGAGCATTTACCTGTAATAAACTGTACATAACATTACAATAAACCCAAATAAACATAAAGTTGGTGGTCAGTGAGAGTGTCTGAAAATATAAAGAAGTTCTCCGTAATTAAAAATGTAAATAAGTTGTTTCCCTCGCCTGGAAATTCACAATGAAGGTTTTTACTTGACATCAACAATATGACTGTTCAGTTATGTTGTTTTTCAGTTCATTACATATTGGGAAAACTCTGTAAAGCTGCTAATCTGCTGCAGTTTAGTAGTTTCATTTCACTGCAGCTTCTTCTGGGCCAGTGCTGCCATTTCCCTGGCCTTCCTTCTCTTCAGCTTCTTCTTCAGCAGCAAAAGGTCGACATGCACAATTTGTCCGAGCGCCGTTGCAGCACAGAGCAGCCCACCATGCAGCGCACCTGCGATACCACAGCTAAATACGTCCTGACCTGAAAACATAAAATACATAAAGGTAAGTTTCTTTATCCTCTATTTTGTAATTTCCAGTCCCCTTATTATCTAAAACTTCCCAAACCACACAAAGCTATTAGAGCGAGAGTGAAAGCTGCTGCTTATATGACACCACTGGAGCTCAACACGCTTGGAGGAGAACACTAACTTCTACACACTTAAACACAATCTTGCTAAAGAATAACCATTAGAGGGTCTCTTAAAACTTGTGGACTAGTGGAGAGTTACCTGAAATAAAGAGATTTTTGACAGGTGTATCACAGCGGTTCTTGGCCATGACATCTACATGATATCGTTTTAAGTTTTGCTCAGCTGAGTACATGGCTCCCCGGTACGCCCCGAGGTAGTGGTTGTTAGTTAATGGAGTCGCAACTTCCTGAAACACAAGCTGAAAAGAACCGAGAAACAAAGGTATCAGAACATGCAAACAATAAATGAAAACATGGCTACCCAGACATTTACGTACCCTCTCTCTAAATTTGGGGTAGTGGACACAGGCCCAATCAAACAGATTGTTGGCAAATCTCATCTTGTATTCCATGTAGTCGTCCCCTCGTCTTTTCACAGTGGTGTCCTTCCACTCCTCAAACCACTCGTAATTCACCATAGTGAGAATAATCATGCTGGATTTACCTATAATATTAAAATGAACAGCTGTTAGTGTCAGCAAAGACATATATGTAAATTTGTCAATAAAATATATCATTTGCCACATTAATGTTGGTAACCCAAGTCAATTAAGGCAGTCAAAGTTCATTATAAGGAAAATTTGAGCTTTGTTGAGTCTGTACTGTAGTAATTGCAATCCCAATTGAGTTGCATGTCAGTTAAAGGTGATATATATACAATTGTTCCACCCATTCTGCTATCACTAGTGATGTCACAACAACACAAGAAGGGTGAAGACCAGCACATGCCTCCTCTGACACATGTAAAATCAGACTCCACCTCTTTTCCAACTGCTGCTGATGTAGCATTGCCGCAGCGACTTGATTTCGATACATCAGCACACAGACGCCTTGTGCCGATCGACATCACCCTAGGAGTGATGAGGGGAAAGAGCGCCATATACCCACTTAGAGAAAACAGGGCTCCGGCTGCCGATGGCAAGCTGCATAACCAGGATTTGAACCAGAAATGACACAAAAATGAAAAGATAATGATGATGAGTCGGGTCTTGAGTCATTTAAGGATGAGTCTAGGTAAATTGGTAAGTGTGTAAGGGTGAGTGAGTCTGTTAGGTTTTCCAAAGCAGTGATTCAAATCTGAGTTTAGACTGTTCACACAGTCTTTTTGATGTGATTATTATATAAATGTCAGATTCAGCGAGTTTTATGCTTTTTACACAGCCACACAAATGACACAGCTGTTTCACATATGTCTTAAAAGATTCGATTTGGGCCGCATTAAATTTCTGTGCGACCGTAGCCTAAGTCAAGTGGTAAATCAGTAAAGGGTGAGTCTAAGTCAGGTTGTGAGTTAGAAATGGGTTAACAGTGCCTTTATGGGCAACTGCAAAATATGTCACAAGCCATATGTCAAAAGCAGTTAACGGTGAACTCCCTCTTCCAGAGTTAATTTATTTGAATTTATTTGCACTTATCCTAAACTTACTTGCCTCTTGACCCAATTTGAGTCAGTTAAGGGCAAGTCTGAGTCAAATCAATTATGGGAGAATAGTGAAGGTGAGTCCAAGTTGAGTCATGAGTCAGTTAAAGCTAAATCCTAGTAAAATTGGGAGTCTACTAAAGAGTCAAAAGGCAAGTAAGTTCAGGTTAAGTCCAAAAAAATGTTGAAAATTATTATTAAACACTGGAGCATTAAGATTAAGTCACACATATGTTCTGACTCACAACTTAAGCATTCAAACGCTTTCTGAAATGCATCAATATAAATATTTATATTTGTCTTAGAATTTGTTATGTTTAATTATTAATTATGAAACCTAGAATATGTACAATCAGACGTTTTGCAGTTTTGGCTGGACGTGCATCTCACATCTGTGAACTGATGTGACCTCACGTCACGGCCCTGTTCTAAACTAGCTTCCAAGCGTTCATCCTGTTCTGCCACATCACTAAACTGCGAGGATCTAATTGAAGGTCTACGATTTTAAACTGTAGACTTAGAAGAGTTGCTCCATAAACTGTCTGGAAGAACTCCAGTGTGGGTGGAGGCACAGCTGCTCCGGAGGCTGTACCTGGGTGACGAAACTTTGACGTGGGGTCTTTAGCGGAGGGGAAAGTGCACATCATCATGGGGATGTTATCCGGGGCTTCATCCTTTCCCAAGCTGAAGAATTCATCCATCCTTTACATAAACATATATATTTTAGTGTCACAAAATGTAAAAAAAAAGGTATAGCAATAGTATATCAGGCCTGCTATATTAGGGAGATGACTCTACATGTGTCCTAAGATGTATATCTATATATGTATTCTTTCTGTAGGATGTGGCAGTGGGTAAGTAGCAATGCTGGGATTGGCTGTGTTCTTCCCACAGTCCCCCATATAATTGTTTCAGCTTGGACACGGTGGAGAATAAAACCATGTCCAAATGGAAGAATGGCAAAGAGCCCAGCACTGTGGCTGAAATCTCAGGGTTAAAACAACAGCACACCCCTGTGGGGGCTTTATGTAACAACTAGTAACACTAGGCAAATACTACAAGTACTTTTAATTTGCTGTAGTGTTGTTGCTGTTATAGATTCACAAACCACTACTGTGCCAAACTACTTAATTAATTACTTAACTAACTTTAATATGAATATCTGCAATGCTGAATCTTTCATAGTTTAACCTTTTAAAGTATGGTGGTCACTGTAAGAAACGTGCTAGTTGTATGTCTATTTCTTACTTTGCAATTGTATTTAAAGAGGAAATAGCTAAAATTATGCAAGTTTTATGTGGACAGTTAAAAAACTAGCCCACAGGAAGTGATTTAAGAACTCTAGTTTCTCTGTAAAGCTGCACAGTTCTGGTACTGCTAACACTTATCTTTGATAATTTTTAAGCAGGGAATGCAAGTTAAATACTGAATGCCACTTTTGCACTGAGGTTACTCAGAAAAAAAATGCTTTAGAAATAACCTGCTTTGGTGTAATATTTTAGAAACCTGATTTAATTTTCCATATCAGTAAATCTGACATTTAAAAGAAACGGTTTAAATGGGACCTCTCAAAATTCTCTGCCACATTACCTCGTAAAAATTTAAACAATGTAATTCTGAGTGTCTTGGTGTAGAACTTTCAGATCTAAGGAACTTATTTATAGCATCTGCATCAATACTGACATGGCATCCATATCGTTATTCTTAAACAGCCAGAGGTTGGTGGAACTGATGCCCAGCTCTTCTTCTGTGCCGTCAAATCCACAGAAGATCAAAAGGGATCCTCGTCCAGGTTTCATCATCTCCACACGATTCTGGATTTCTGCAAGACGACGGAACAGGATGTGCAAAGCAAATCCAGACAACATCCACACAGCATTGGTACTGAAGATGTGATAATGTGATAAAGGGCTGACCTGGTTTGACTTGTATCTCTGGTGGCAGGAGTCTCTTGAAGGTGTTGAAGATGCCACAGTTGGAAATTATGATAGGAGCACGAACTTCCACATCTTCTTGCCCTTTTCTGACAGTTACACCTGCCAGTAGCAACATCGTTATATTTGGGAGTGTAGAGATTAATTATTTCCTGCTATTAAACCATTAACAATGTTTTTATAGAAGGTAAAGTCAAATGATAGACTGAATGACTCCATTGTACTTTTCAATGAGTTGTTCTACATTAAAATATTTTGACTATACTCACATTTAAACTGTTTAATTATCAGAATTTAAAACCTTGATTCTCATCTAGATCCCCTATTGTGATCCCTTTTTAATGCCATATTGTAATCCGACTGCTGTGAACACTTTATGACACTCACCGTATGCTGCGCCATTGCTGTCCACCAATATGCGATTGACTGGAGCACGGACAAGAACATTTCCCCCATACTTCTGGATGACCTTAGTGATGTGAAAAGGGATTTCACTGGCGCCCCCTTTTGGGAAGTATGCTCCACGTTTGTAATGGTGCAATAGCAGAGCATTGATCAGGCTGCTGGAATCTCTGGGGGGAACACCTGGTTCACATAAAAATGCATTGCCTTTAACCAGCCGAAGAACAACTCCAGCATCCAAATAGTTCTTTCTAAGTGTACATATTCTTAAATAGTTATAAAGCGTCATACCATAGAAGAAGTATGCCATGATAATTTGGAGGTCCTTGTTGGAGGTGATGCTGTCAGCCACTGCCGTCGCACTCGTGCCTATCAGACGAAAGGTGGAGGACCAGAGGTTGACAAGGCCACTCCTCAGCAGAAACATCGCCAGCCACTGAGGGATCAGCTTCAGAGCAGCCAAGTACTGGGTGTCCCTGGCTGAGATCTTGAGAGGTTTGAGAAAGTTAAAGTAGAAATGAAGCTTTGGAGTTATCACACAACACAAGTCCTGTGTCTTTTAAATGAAAAATGGTGCCAGCTGTCTCTTAATAGTGCCATTGTATTCTGCTGGTTGAGAACATCAGACAGTACACAGCAGAATTAGCCAGCAGACTTCGTCTGAAGGAGGAATCTTCTATCGCAGTTAAGCCTTAACTAGCTTGTTCGTGTTTTGCCATTTAGCACAAGCTAACACTAACGTGTGGTAAACCAGAGGCGGTCTTTGCATAGAGGCATTGCTAGGCAACTGCCTTGGGCCCCTCCCACTGCAGCCCACTGTAGGGGCCCCATACTTAGCTGCAAATTCCCATAGGCCTACAGCTGGTAATTGGGGCCCTTTGGACAGTAATTCACAGATAGTGAGTTCATAATTGGTGATCTTTGTGTGTTTAAAATGGAAACAAAGACAACACAATAAATTACAAAGAAATACAGATTCCGTCCACACCCCCTCTCTTTCGTGTTAAAATGGAATATTCCATCCATGCCATGTGGTCATGCCGGTGAATAAGGTGAAATTAAGTGTACAAGTGGGATGTGAGCGAAAAAAGAAAAAAGAAGGAAGAGGCTAAACTGAAAACAGATGCTCTTTCAAAACTGATAAGCTTTTTTAGTGTGTCAGCACCACCGGACCCGAAGGTTTTGGTGGAGGAGGAGGACGAGGAGGTGCCATATCGTCATTTATGAACCATCCCCACTTTTTTGTTTTTCCAGAAACATGCACTGACCTTCTTTGGGTCTCCTTCACCTAAAACTTTAGCAGGGATTGTATGGAAAAATATCAAATCAGGTATATAAATGAATTAGAGTCAGGGATGAAAATTAAAATACCCTACTGCTACAAATATGCCTAATTGGCATATTATTCTATTATTTATTATTATTTTATTATTATTATTATTCTATTGTTATTTATATCTAGGTTACAGCTTGTCTTCGTTTTTTCTACATGTCTGTATTAATTTTAAACATTTCATGTTATTCAGGCAAATAGAATAAGCATGCTCGTTGTGCTTCGGGAAACTTGCTCATTGTTAACCAGTGTTGGGCACCTTAATTTGAAAAATTAGTTATATTTACTAGTTACTAACGGAGTTACCCCACTATAAATGTAACTAGTAAAAGTAATTGACTTACTTTAAATTATGTAAATTCTATTATTTTTATTAGAAAAATAACAAACGAAAATAAACCCAAAATGTTGACAAAAATATAATATAATGAATTTCAAAACATAGAAATGAAAAACGTTAAAATGGTATTGATATAACATAATATAATATAACAGCTGCATCAAACAGTTTAGCATCAGTCACATGGAAAGCATGCGCGGCATTGCATTTAAAAAAAAATAATAAATAAGATCCTATCAAGTGAAGTAAAATATATGGTAGTAAAAAAATATTAAATTCACATATTTATTGATATTTAAACAAGAGAAATCAGGCTAAATGTGCCGCACTGCGCCGCGCCGCACTGCGCTGCGCGCTCTCTCTCTCTCGCTCTCTCTCTCTCTTCCGCAGCGCGGAACTGAATTCAGCGGGAGGCTAGAAATAATTTGAAAACTCAGTTTAGTTAAATAAGTTAAGATGAGTGAGGACCTGTAAAGTTAATCAAATATTGTCAAATATAAAGTATAGGTTGAGGTTTTGGTGAGCTGTTTCAATTATTTGAAACTGAAACTAACTGAAACTGATATTATTCTGCGCACTATTAGATAGCTTTTGATTGTGTTTTAAATGAGTTTTTATTTTATATTAATTATTTTTTATTCATTTTAAATATTTTTAGTATTTTATTGATCAATATTTTTTTTATTGATGGGCCCCCAAGCTAAATTCGCCTTGAGCCCCCAAATTGCTAAGTCCGCCACTGGTAAACGCTAAGCTAAATATGCTAAATATGGTGTGACCAGCACAGTTTATTTGCATTGTGTAAAAAGAGGTATAACATGTCCCCTCTGAGGGCATGGCTAGAGTAATTTACCAGGCAGGGTAAGATGAAATTAAAACATAATAGAGCTAATATTTTTCACCATAAACACAATATATTATGGTCTAAAACTTTGACAGTTCTAAGCAGACAGTAGAGGTCTGGCAAAACTATTCTTGCCTGTTTTTTTCCTGTTGCTTGAGCCTTGTGTTCTAAGTTGATCTGAAACAAAATTCTGGACCCGCTAAAAGGTACGTGAAAACTGGTTTAGGCTGAATTGAGTTGAAGTTACTGTTGTTCTCTTTTTTCAAAGGCTGATTTTATGATCAAGCACACACTCACCTTCATGAACTTAAAGAACTTCTCCACAGCTTTGACATCTTTAGGAAACTGCTTCTTAAGATGTTCCTCCATCTCAGTTTTGCCCGTGTAAATGGTGTATTTCCTGCTTTCCTCTTCTGTGCCAATCACGATTGTGTCAAAATGCTGCTTAAGCTCCGCAAACTGTAGCTGGCCTTCAGTCAACTGGTCCATAACAACCCTAAACAGACTGTTCTCATGCAACTGACCAATGTAATGAAGCCCTGTGGAAAAAGAAGTAAATTTTTTATCACTCAGTCAAAGGTGCTGCCTTTTTGAGAGCATAGGGCTTATTTTACCAATATCTTCCTAAGAATTTCCAACAACTTCTTAAAAAAAGTCCTAATTAGGTTTTTAAAATGCAGAATTGTTTGCAATGCAGAATGGTTAGTGTGAAATAATCTATGGAAAGTGCTTTCGAGCCCAGATAAGTCAACAGTACTTCTGGATATGGTTAGCAAAAGGGTTCTGTTTTGCACAGTAAACTTTTAATGGGATTTGTGAATGTAAATCTGTATTGTAGTGCTCAACAAAGATTTTCAACTTATCTCCAGACCCATTGCTGCTAAAGGCCCAAAAAGCAGGAATTTATGTATTTTAGCAAATAAAATGCAGTTGGCCAGAAAAAAATCAATATCTTGGGTTCATATTGTCTGCAAATAATTGTTTTTTTATTTCCATAACTAATCCATTTTTTTGTTTTCTATGTTAAGGGTTCTTTGTATGATGTTTACCATACTAGTATAAAAATTGTTAGTTAAATTTAAAAGGTGAGTTCTTACCAGCATCAAACTCGAAACCTTTCTCTATGAAAGTGTGGCAACAGCCTCCAGCCTGGTCGTGTTGCTCCAGCACAAGCACTTTCTTGCCAAGTTTGGCAATTGTAGCCGCTGCCGTCATCCCACCAATCCCACTGCCAATCACAATTGCATCCAGATTCTGGGGCACCTTTTCCCTGGTAAAGCCTGCACACACAAATCATGGAATTTGTATGTGTAATTGTTTTATCATGGTTTTGTGTTTACATCAAGAATTAACACAATACGTTGAAATATCCAGATATTCAGTCTACTGAGTGAATTTTGCTACATTCATCGCTATTAATGTCCATAGAAACAACTTCTGATTTTTAGGTCACAGCCTGTAGCTGTGTGTATAATTACCCCAGAACTGAAATGTGGAGAATGGAGCTGCGTTTTCTGCATTGGTAAAAGAGCTCCATCTAATATTTTTCAAATGAAGGGGCAGAATTAGCTATTCATCCAACATCAGTACCTGACCTCACTGATGCTCTTATTCACTCTGATGATTGCAATCAAATTCTCCAAACAGCAATGTTGCAACATCTAGCACAAGGCCTTCACAGAAGAGTAGAGGCTATTGCTGCAGCATGCCCCTGAGAGGTGCATGTGTCTACAAACATTTTGACATATAGATTGATAAAAACGCTGGCTTAGCGTCCTAGGTCTTGAGTCTCCCAGGGATGACCAGTAATGAATCTGGATCTAAATCCCCAAGGAACACTTGTGGAGAGATTTTAAAATAGCTTTTGGGGGAAAGCACCTATGGGACTCAACTATGGGAGACCTGGGCCAGTTTGCAAAAGAAAAGTGGTCCAAAGTTCTAGTTGAGAGATGCAAGAGGCTCGCTGATATTTATAGAAAATGGCTGATTTAATTTTTTTTTCCAAAGTGTGTGTAACCAAATATAAAGTTAATTTTGTTTAGTTTTTTTGTGTTGCCATGACTGTGTATAAGTTTATGTAACATTATAATACACTGCTTAAGGTTTGCTTAGCTGGCAACATCTGCTGCTTGGCTATCTCTGTGGTCATAACAGCAATTTAGATAAGAGGCTTTCTGGACTCTGAACACCTGGCTAATCTCTCAATCCAATTAAGATAGGGTAAACACTAGATAAAGAACCCTTTACAAAAGGCACTACTCTGCTATTTATACATAATAGTTTATATGGCTTTATGATATGTCAATTATTTGACGAGGCCATTTGATCACAAAGAATTTCAATGTACCCTGTAATGCATATATATATATTTATTTTGGTAGCTTTAGCTAGATTCTGCTATATTCTGCTGAGAATCTGCTGGGCATGCTGCCCTGCTTGGTTACTGCTGGTCAAAAGCTAAGCTTGTCAACCAGCTTGACAAATAAGACAACTAGGAGTACTAAGTACTAGGAAAAATGTGTATATAGGTGTGACATGCAAACTTAAGAAAAACACATAATAGATAATTTATTAATTGGTAGCAAATAGTTTTTAAACCTATTATTACACCAATCCAATAGGCAATAGATGTAGAATAGTCACACATAAAATGTGAAATAAACAGTGGGTGATCAGACTGGTCATCTGCTCACCTTGCTTCAGAACCTTGTCTCTTTTCTTCTGATCAAGCTCCATTGGTCCAGGGGGTCTTACACAGTGCTCTGAGAAAGGACTCGGTCTGCCAAAGAAATACCAGTACACTCCACCTGCCCAGCCCAGGAACCACACCAGAAACACCAGCAACCACATCCTGAACTGGATGTTGTGGCTTTGCAGCAGCCAGAAATTAAGGGATATCTAAAGAACAGGGTAGATAAGTATATGACCGAAGTACCTAGTTAAGTATCTGAATAAAACAGGAAAGGGTTAGCTAAAAGAACAAGGTAGCTAGCTAGCTTTATGTAGGTAATAAATCTCGCATTAAGTAGGTAACACTGGGCACATTAGCTAAAAGAACAATGTAGCTAACTAACTTATAGCTGAGCAGCTATAAAAGGGAATGTTAGCTACATAAAGAAAGTAACTAGCTAGCATTAAGTAGGTAACGCAGGACGTTGGATAAAATAACAAGGTAGCTAGCTGAGCAGCTAAAAATAGGAAAGGTTTGCTAAAAGAACAAGGTAACTTGTTAGCATTAAGCAGGAAACACACAGAAAATTAGCTAAAAGAACAAGGTAACTCGCTAGCATTAAGTAGGTAACACAGGAAATTAGCTAAAAGAACAAGGTAACTTGTTAGCATTGGGCAGGTAACACAGGGAACGGGGAACAGTACAAGGTAGCTAGCTGAGCAGCTAAAAACAGGAAAAAATTAGCTAAAAGAACAAGGTAACTTGCTAGCATTAAGCAGGTAACACAGGAAATTAGCTAAAAGAACAAGGTAGCAGCTAAAACAGGGAGAGCTAGCTACATGAACAAGGTAGTTAGCTAGCTAGCATTAAGTAGCTAACAATTAGCTAAAAGAACAAGGTAGCTAGCTGAGCAATTAGAACAGGACAAGGTAGCTAGCTAGCATTAAGTAGGTAACACATGAAGTTAGCTGAAAGAAACAAGGTAGACAAGCAGCTACAATAGGACATTTATCTAGCAGAATAAGGTATTTAAACAGCGAAAAATGGAAAGTTAGGTAAATGAACACGGTACCTAACTGAGTAGCAAAACACATGGAAAGTTAGTTAGCTGTTATATCAGTAAATGTGCTAAAAACAGTGTTTTTTAACAGAGCAAGTTAGCTAAAAGAGCAGTGTTTTAAAAGGGACCGATTAAGTAGCTAGAATGAGCTAGGAGTACTTGGTTAAAGAACAAATACAGAGAAGTAGATAAACACAGGAAAAGGTAGGTAAAATAACACGGTAGCTGCGCTGTAGCTAAAATGTGCTAAATCAACAAGGAAGTTAACAAAACAGCTAAAACAGGAAATGTTGGCTAAATAAACAAGGTAGCAACAGCTGAGTAGCTTTAACAACTGGGAATGGTAGCTTAGTTAGCTAAACTAGCTAATAAATCAGAAACTTAGCTAAAGTAAAAAATGTAATTTAAAAGTAAGCTAAAAAAAACAGGGTAGTTAGCTAGCTAAAAGTGCAGTGTTGCAAAAAAAACTGGTTACAAAAATCAGCTAGCAGGACTGAGTCATTTTGATTAAAAAATTTAAAAGTTGTTACAGGTTAAGTAGCTAAAAGAGTTCTTAAAAGAGAAGTGAGACAAAAAACAGTATTGTTAAAATAAGCAAGCTAAACATTCAGGTTGGTAAGCAAAGCAGTGTAGTGGTTGATGCTTGCCCAGTAATTTCCCTGCTGTTCTCTTCAGTTTTGAGCTTCAGACCAGATGTGGTGTCTTCAGAAAAGGAGAAGGTCACAAGGAGCTGCTCCTCAGATTAAGGTAACTTCATCTGCTCTAACTGTGCTGTAGTTACGTGGATGTCTTTTACAGACAGTAAGTGCTAAAGGTCACTACAGACTCTTTATGCAATGTTTGAGTGTAATATAGAACAGCAGTAAAGATAACAGAACAGGGTGAGAAAATACTGTTCCATTCAGAAACCAGATTTAACAATATTCCTAATATAATGAAATATGTTGTTCTAATTAATGCCAAGCCAAATGCAAAGTCATAAAGAAAAAACAATCAAAATCAAACATGATTCCTGGCTAACAGAATGGACTGGTAATGGACATGTCCATTTAACAAATTTGTTCACTAGAAAATCAGATATGGATAATCACATTTTCAGTTGCATTTTTATTCCTGACAAAATTTTATTTATTTCAATATTAATTTTTAGTCTTTGTAATATATTAGATGTCTGTCTGTCTGTGTTTAACAATTGACTGTTGTCTAGGTTATTTCAGTCAGTGGTGCGCCTGTGTTTTCCACCGCCAAAATAGCAACACACCAGAATTTTATCTGAACGCACCTCATTTGGGTAGATATATTCCTAAATTCTGACACTATATTAACCCTATGGGTGCAAGGCATGGAAACAGACTGTTGATGGGGTGTAAGGTAGAAATGAGCATCGCCCTAGGTGTTATTTTGAACAGCATGAGTAGCACTGGACACTACACCTGCAGATACAGCACATGTAATTAACATTGTTTATCTCACCCAAATGAACTAATCTCCTAATCTCCATTCCAAACACTGATAATTTTCTTTATTGTGTTTTTAAAAGTGGGAAATTACATGGTTACCTCAAACAACACAGTCAACTGACATTTGCCGTTTATGTCGCTGTTATCGACTTATGCAATTAAGATAAAGCTGAATAGTGCATAACCTGTTAGACTTATCAATGTGTGCAGACATATTGTACTAGAGATACTGAAGGGGACTGGAAGATTGACATTTAAAGCCTGTGTTACACATCAAAGACATTTCTCTTTATTTAATAAACTAACTAGACAATTTATTAATATTTAGACATCATAGTAACACTAATTCATCGATTGTTTATGAGTATACATATCAATAACCTGACAACATATTTAATATACTGGCCATCGCCGTTACAATTGTGTGTAAACAGGTTTGCATTTCCTGTGATAGTGATATAAATGTGGGATACTGTTTTACTAGGATATCAATTATAGAGCCATTAGGGGTAGTTTTCTTGACAGGCCTAGTAAGCCTAGTTTTGAACTACACAGCAAATATACTCTATGACTAAGCTTGGTTGTCCCAAAATGGCAGTTGTAGGGCTGAGTAATATATTTATATACTGAATTTGAAACAATTTTGTATTTGTATTTCTTGTTTAGATCTTTTCTTCTTCTTTTTTTTGAGTAGCCTGGTTGCAGTTTCTCTGGTTTTGATCCTAGCTTGTCTATTTTATTTTCTGGTGTTGCCCATATCAATCTTGGTTGCCACTGAATTGGTCATATTAAACCTACATTTTCTGTTGAACAGCATATTTTTTTTAATCAAACTTTTTTTAAGTTTAATTTTGGTGCAGCATCTATCTGCCCTTTAACAGTTTTCACAATTAAGATTAAAATAAACTTTTCTAAGCTTTAAAAATGATTACAAACACTGCCAACCTCTGAGAAAAATGAATGAACGATTTAGGCCATATTTTTTTTTACAATATATTGACACATTTATTTAACAGTTTGTTCAATACAATTGATTTCACCAAAAAATACATACAATTCAGACAAAACATTAAAACAACCAGCCAAATATTACATAAATTCCTCTCATGCCACCGAAGCAGCTCTCGTTCGTCAAGGCACATACTCCACAAGATCTCTAAAGAAAAAAGTCCTGTGGTATCGGTTTCCCTGGATCACTTTGGTAGGTACTGACCACTGCATATCAGGAACATTCCACAGGACCTGCCTGTAGTTTTAGAGATGTTCTGATCACAAATCCCATCACAAATATGGTTCTTGTCAAAGTTTTTGAGATTCTTACTATTTCCCATTTATCCACTTTCAACACAATAACTTCAAGAACTGACTGTTCACTTGCTGTTTAACTATTCGTCGACATTTCATTATCAACCATCATCATTATCAAACAACATGCTGGTTCTGTCTGTACAGATTAAGTATCCTCCTAAGGCCATAAAACTGCATTTAAAGGCAACCTGACTTGGGACATATGCATATTATGCATAACATATGCATAATGACTGAATGATATGTCCATAAGCAGTTTTAGATTAGGTCATAATTTTCACCTGACATAAGGTGACCATGACAGACATTGGTTCCATTGATAACAATGTTTTAAAGCAATGTTCGCAAGTAATGGATCCAGTATGGTTTAAATAAGACTCAATTAAGACCATATATCAGCTCTGTAGAAAAATGTGATGCCTTTAAACATGTAATGCAGTGTCATTTACTTCAAAAGCTCTTGTCACCTTGAAAAAGCTGGAATTAATGTTCAGGTTCTGCTTTATGAATACATTTATAGTCCCTATATAGATAACCTTCAAATTAAATGTCACTTCCATTGGGTCACTGCAGCTTCTTCTCAGCCAGTGCAGCCAGTTCCAATGCCTTCCTCTTCTTCAGCTTCTTCTTAAGCTGCAAGAGGTCGATGTAAACCATGCGTCCAAGCACCCTAGATGCGCACATGAGCCCACCGTGTAGTGCACCAATGATCCCACAGCTGAACATGTCCTGACCTGAAAAATGGAATCACAGTTAAATTACAAATACTTATTTGGGTGCTTCCTGGCCTTAATAAAACTGTATGTACTGCAGGTATTGATTACAATACTCTCTTAGAGAGTTCCTGTCTAGTTTTAATAATGGGATGCAGGAATTGAGCTCTGGTGATTCTGCCAGTCAGTATAAATATCATAGCCCTTTTCAGTAGGATAGGAGTTCTTGGAGTGTAGGAGTTTTTTTTGTGTTTTTATTGAACATGAAGCACAGATTTTTTTGGAACAGTTAACATTATTTGTCATGTTGCCCACTTTTTGCTCCCTAAGATAAAATCAGTGAAAGGTAAACCAAGAATAATCTAACTTGAAAAAACTTGATTAGGAAGATTCTGTGGGCATCAGCAAAACATAACTCAATAAAAGCTCTGCAGAGCTCAAAAGTATCGTCATACCAGATACATAGAGATTTTTGACAGGCGTTTCACAGCGGTTCTTGGCCATTATATCCATGTGATAGCGATCCAAGTTGTGATCAGTTGAGTAAATAGCTCCACGGTACGACCCGAGGTAGAAATTGTTGGTCAGCGGAGTAGCTACATCCTGGAAGACCAGCTGAGAAGAACAGAGAACCATATGTATCAACTCATCTCAATGACCATGCTGTTCAAGGTAAGGGATGCTTGATATATTACTAAAGTCTTACCTTTTCTCTGAGTTTAGGGTATAAGACACAGGCCCAGTCAAAGAGATGTTTGGCAAATCTGTTCTTGTAGTCTATGTAGTCAGCTCCTCGCCTTTTCACAGGAGTGTCCTTCCACTCCTCAAACCACTCATAATTGACCATAGTTAGAATAGTCATGCAGGATTTACCTGGAAAAATTAAATTTTTGGTCCAAAATACTCAAAGTCAACAGCTGAAAGTGAGTTACAGGTGAATGAGGTGAATTACGTGAGTCTGTTTATGTCTGAAGTTAAGGGTAAACCTGAATCAAGTCAAGAGTCAGGGCAGTAAAGGGAGGTCTGAGTTGAGTCACAAGTCCATTACAAGTGAGTCTGAGTCTGTTAAGCAAAGGTTTGAGTCAAGATTAAGTGGCAGATTGACAAGGTTAAATTTACAAGTCCAGAAACAGTCCACAAATATGCTAACGATAACTCTAAATCTGTCTCAGTTTATTACCAGGTCTGTTAGGAAATTGATTCTTTCGGGTTTCAAGAGTCCATGTTAAATCTCAAATACATTTTTTTATGTTTTTTGTATGTTTTTTTTTTAAAGGTTGTATTAAACAAGATTAGGCAGTCATTATGTGGTTTGAGCCCCAATCTCCGATTGGATGGAACCAAAGCTGCTCCAAAGTTTGTACCTGGATGACGAATCTGTGACATGGGGTCTTTGGGGGAAGGGAAAGTCACAAACATCATGGGAATGTTTTCTGGAGCATCTTCCTTTCCCAAGCTGAAGAAATCATCCATCCTTTACGTAAACACATACATTTTAGAGACAGAAAAACATTTATAGCAAAAAAATCATGTATCTGACTCTGCTGGTATCCTAATTGTTATGTCTAATATTAGTGTGATACTATTTTCTACTATTTAAGCAATTGTGTAATATATGTATTCCTTCTAAAGGTTGTGGGTAACTATCTTTGCTGGGATTGGTCAATTTCATGTCCAAAAGAGAGAATGGCAAGGAGTCCAGCAGTGAAGCCTCAAGGTTTATGCAACAACACTTTCCTGTGTCTGCTTTATGTAACAGCAAGTAACACAAATGGTAACAATTACACTATAAGTGCTCTTAGGAATTTTCCTGTAAAGTTATTAACAGATATGGAACTACTGTGCCAAATTGCACACTGAACTAATAAAAAAACACCTTCGGTAACTTTACAGGAACTTAAAAAAATGAGTTTGTAAAAAATGTTAACAATGCCTTTTGGTGTGAAACATATGTTTTCAGATATAGAGAAACTTAGACAAGCTCTGCATCATTACTAACATGGCATCCATGTCGTTATTCTTAAAGACCCATCGGCTGACTGCACTGATGCCCAGCTCTTCTGCTGTGCTGTCAAATCCAGAGAAGAGCAAAAGGGATCCTTTCCCAGGTTTTACCATATCCAGACGCTTCTGGATTTCTAAGAGATGAAAGAGCATTTAGAACAAATCTGCAGAAGATCAACAGCAGAAGTACAGATGAAGCAAAAACACGACTGACCTGGTTTGACTTGTATCTCTTGGGGCAGGAGTCTCTTGAAGGTGTTGAAGATGCCACAGTTGGAGATGACAACAGGAGCCCGAACTTCAATTTCTTCTTTACCTTTTTTGACAGCAACGCCTGTCAAAGACCAACACCATTACATACATTATCATTATATTGAAAAATATGTCCTGGTGCTTTGGTCCGAGTGTAAGATGGGTAGGATTTTCTTTTAGAATGATTGAATCTTTTGAAGAACCCATTCTTTTAAGTATGTATTCTTTTAAGGCTTGCTCAAAGAACAGTTTGACACCTTTCTTTAGGCCAAACAGTAGATCTCCATTTCTAACCAGTCATTTGATGCAGTTGGACTGGTGTCTTCTCTTTTTGCTTCTCACCATATGCAGCTCCTTGACTGTCCACTAGGATTCGACTGACAGGAGCACGAACCAGAACATTCCCTCCGTACTTCTGGATGACCTTAGTGATGTGGTATGGGATCTCACTAGCACCTCCTTTTGGGTAGTATGCTCCACGCTTGAAGTGATGCAGCATCAGGGCATTGATCAGGCTGCTGGAATCTCTTGGAGGAGTACCTAATAATTTAAACAGGCAAAAATGTTTTAAAGAACCTGGGACTATAATTATTACAAGTTTTGAGTCTTCAGGGCATTCCTCTAAGTTACTCTAAAACAACAGTTCATGCGCCTGGACATAGATGAAGTTTGTGTAAAGAGTCTCACCATAGAAGTAGTATGCGAAGATAACTTGGAGGTCCTTGTTAGAGGTCAGTTTGTTGACCAGATCTGTGGCATTCATGCTTAACAGCCGGAAGGCAGAGGAATAGAGGTTGGCAAGACCACTCCTCACCAGGAATAGAGCCAGCCACTCTGGAATCAGCTTCAGTGCAGCCAAGTAGGGAGTCTTCCGAGCTGACAACTGTAGAGATAGAAGTTAAGATATTTAAGTTGAGTCGTGGTCTTTAGTCACAAAGGGTTCTTTGATTGATGACATAGAAAAACAAGCAGAACCAAAGAAACTTTTACCTAATTTCTTTTGCCACTTAAGTGTGGCCAAATCCACCAACTCATGAGGACTCCCCTATCAATTTGTCTTACAATAGTCCTACCATCAGCTGCCATCATTGCAGCTTAAATGCTTTGAGGAAAGTAAAGATCACCAACTCAGATATATCGGCTGCCATCCATCATTACAATGGGAGTAATGAGGCACATCCTCTAGACCCCCAAAAATCTGAACCAACTAAAGGTTCCTAGGCACTTAGACATCAGAACCACTAAAAAGTTTTTTTACGAAACCAAGAAAGGATTTAAGAATGTTGAGCTCTAATAGTCACAACTCTACCTTCATGATTTTGAAGAACTCCTCAATGGCTTCGGTGTCATCAGGAAACTGCTTTTTAAGATGTTCCTCCATTTCAGTTTTGCCTGAGCAGATAGTGTATTCCCTAGTTTCCTTTCCTGTGCCAATCACAACAGTGTCAAAATGCTGGTCGAGCTCTGCAAACTCCAGCTGGCCTTCAGTGATCTGGTCAAAAATGATCTTAAACAGACTGTTTTCGTGCAACTGACCGACGTAATGAAGCCCTGTGGAGACAGAAGTAAATCAAAGCATTTATTCAACACTCAATGTGAATGGCAATACACAGTAGTGGCCTGGACTAAGCCACCTCTGATACCACTGCCAGCCACAAGAGGGAGTCAGAGTGCCACCTCATGGTAATCAACCACATGGTAATCTGTCACACCTATGTTTTCCCTTTCTAAACCGAATTGACCCACATGATTTGGCTTAATCCAGGAGTTTTGGCACCAGACTGGTTGTTATTTTTGGAGGCGTTGGAGTGGCATTTTTAATTTACTCCTGGATCTTTTCTTAAGCTGTACTATATATCTCATGAGTTTATGAGATGTTCCAAGCTCTAATCTCAAGGCCTCAGTTCTAAAGTTTTAAAATGTTCTTTTAAGAATTGTAAACAATCATACAAAATTATACATGCTCGACATTATAAGGAAGAACCATTTTACCATATAAAGCATTCTTTAAGTTGTCATGGTTCTACTCTCTTATCCAATTGGTCAGCAGAGGCTAAAATGGCTAAATTATACTTAAAGAAAAGAGTTCTTACCAACATCAAACTCAAAACCTTTATCGATAAAGGTGTGGCAGCAGCCTCCAGCCTGGTCGTGTTGCTCCAGCACAAGGACTTTTTTGCCAGTTTTGGCAATTGTAGCCGCTGCCGTCATCCCACCGACCCCGCTGCCAATCACGATTGCATCCAAATCCTTGGGCACTTTCTGCTTGGCAAAGCCTGAAAACACAGAACATGGACACTGGATTCATAATCATATTTTTGTTATTTCTTTATGAATAAATGCTATATGTCTAAAAACATCTTTAACCAATAGAACAGGACACTCCAGAGCAGCTTTGAGCTTTTGGGATTAGTAGCAGAACTAATCATTCGACTGATCCACCCACAGATAGGACTGAAGGGAAACCATCAACATTTGAAAGTTTCAACATCTAGTGTAACCTTTCCTAAAAAGTTATTGGCCGTTGAAATCTAGCTTATACCCATGACCTACTTATCATAATAATTTTCTTTCGACAGCTTTACATAATTAGGGTTAAGGTTTGTAATGTTCAAGCTGTAATCTTATGTAATAATATGTTAAGTAATGTTGAGAGTTAAGAGGCTTTCTGGACTCGCAATCTCCCAGTCCAAATAAAATAGGGCAACATATACAAAACAATACATAATGATATATATATATATATATATATATATATATATATATATATATATATATATATCGGTTTATGATGTGAAAATTTTCACTCACCTTGCTTCAGAACCTTGTCTCTTTTCTTCTGGTTAAGCTCCATTGGTCCTGCGGGTCTTACACAGTCCTCTGAGAAAGGGCTCGGTCTGCCACACAAATACCAGTACATTCCACCTGCCCAGCTCAGGAACCACACCAGAAACGCCAGCAGCCACATCTTGAAGTGGATAAATGGGTTTTGCAGCAGCTAAAAGAACAGGGTTCCTAAAGATGCAGGGGAGCTGATGCTAAAGAAGCCCAGTAGTTTTCTAGCTGTTCTTAGAAGGTGTAAGCTTCAGACCAGATGTGGTGTCTGTGGAAAAGTAAAAAGTGAGATGGCTTAATATAGATTAGGGCTCTAAACATGTTGAACTACATGAGTATCTTTCATCCATTACAAGTGATACAGGTCTGTATGACTTTTGTGTACTGTTTTACTGTAATATAGAACTAGCAGTACAGATAACAGGCCAGGATGTGATTCGTTGAGGTTAATTCCTCAGTTGCAAATTATTTCAAGCCTAAACCTTCATTCCCGCTATTCAAAGCACAGACCAGTAGGACAACCTGCTTAGTTAGATCTACCCAGATATCACAAAATCAGTAACTCTAATTGGACAGCATTTTTTAGGGCGTGTCAACATTGTAACCCTGTAGTTTTCATACAGAACTCTACTGTGAAATAAGGGTCAGTTTCCCAGACCTGGATTAGGACTAATCCTGAACTATATTTCCAATAGAGAATCTCTGTTACAATCGCGCAGTTCAGGATTAGTCTAAATCTTATTCTGGGAAAACGGCCCACACACTTAATACAAGCAGGAATATTTAAAATTAAAATGAACTAAAATTTAAATTAACTGTTGTTCTTGCTAGAAATGGATGTGCTGATTCTCGGCTCTTGAACACACTGTTGCTAATGCAGTTTATAAGTATTAAATTATCTTGGCAGATTAGATGTTTGGTTTTGATCACGACAAGCAGGACTAAAAATTACAGATACAGATACACCTGCAGATTCAGCCGATTTGATTTAATTTGAGAATTTATTGGTGCTAACAACTAAAATCCAAAACAGTAATATACTTATTTTTGTGCAATTTTATTTTCTTCAAAAAGAACCTGTTAGACCTAATGCTAAAGTCTTAAGTAGTTCTAACGTCCTTCAGAATAGGTAAAGAGAAAAGGAATAGACTAAAGGTCTACATTATTTCTAAGCATCATAATAACTTTAGTAAAATATTGAATATACTGTTCAAAATAATTAACATTAAGGCATCTCCCGTCAGCATAATATTGTAATTATCAAAAAATTCCCATCATCAAAATCCCAGCAGCAGTGCACCTACCTCCAGAACAACAGCGTTTCTGAGGTTTTCCAGTCTGGAGTTAGACCCAGTCCCAGCGCTGAAACAGTCTCAACTGGAGTCTCCAACCAGCTACTTCTGTGACTTGACAGGAGCTGACTCTCTGTTTTTATACTCCTGGATTTTGGTACCGCCTTTGATATTATCAGTGATTATGTGTTACTCGCCATGCTTAAAAATCTTGCAGGAATTAAAAGATTTGCTCGCTTGTGGTTCAGATTTTTTTCATTTGTTTACACAATGAAAGCTTTGATACTGAACAAATGAAACATGGTGCCCCATGGCCTGGTAACCTGCTGATCTACAAAAAAAAATCACTTACTGACACACAAATCGAACAAATCTCTGTTTTGACCTGCAGAATTTTGGCAAACTCTTTAAATCCTACTTTAAAATTCCGGTCACGTCCACTCCACTTGCAAGAAACTGGCCTATTTTCAGTACTGGAAAAAACAAATTTTCAGATGGAGTGGGAGGGAGAGGGAGGAAAAGGAGGTTAATTATTTTCTTTTGACATACTTAAACTCTATAATATTGTGTTAAAGAGACTATTGTGTTAAATAACTAAATAATTAAAATATAGTATAAAAAATACAAATTCACTAAATTAAAATCAGAACATATAATCAATGTAATACTAATAATAGATCTTTTAAAATGATTATTTTTCTCAATTAAAAATTGTAAGTTGGTATTTTAAAGTAAACATAATGACTGAAAGGGCATTTTGGTTTCACCATGCTAAAAAAACAAGACTGGCATAACCTACATAGTTTTAACTACAAAATAATCACACAATTGCAGTGGTCTATTATTCTGGTCTTTAAGTGCGTTAGTAGAATGTGAGATACAGTGGGTGCGGAAAGTATTAAGACCCCTTTAAATTTTTCATTCTTTGTTTTATTGTCGCCATTTGCTAAAGTCAAAGAAGTTCATTTTATTTCTCTTTATTGTTCACTCAGCGCCCCACCTTGACTGAAAAAAACAGAACTGTACAATTTTTTGCAAATGTATTAAGAAAGAAAAGCTGAAATATCACATGGTAATAAATATTCAGACCCTTTGCTGTGATGCTCATATTTATCTCACATGCTGTCAATTTCTTCTGATCCTCCTTAAGATGGATCTACTCCTTTATTGGAGTCTAGTTGTGTTTAATTAAATATATGAACTGATTGGACTTGGTTAGGAAAGGCCCACACCTGTCTATATAACACCTCACAGCTCACAGTGCAGTAATATGCAAATGAGAATCATGAGTTGGCTGGAACTAACCAAAGAGCTCAGAGACAGAATTTTGGCGGGGCATAGATCTGGACAAGGTTGCAAAAGAATTTCTGCAGCACTTAAGGGTCCTAAAAGCACAGTGGCCTCAATAATCTTTAAATGGAAAAAGTTTGGGATGACCAGAACTCTTCCTAGACCTGGCCGTCCAGCCAAACTGAGCAATTGTGAGAGAAGAGCCCTTGGTGAAAGAGGTGAAGAAAACTTAAAGATCACTGTGGCTGAGCTCCAGAGATACAGTGGGGAGATGGGAGAAAGTTCCACAAAGTCAACTATAACTGCAGCTTTCACCTTCACCAGTTGGGTCTTTATGGCAGAGTGGCCCAACGGAAGCCTCTTCTCAGTGCAAGACAAATGAAAGGACACACAAAGGACTCCCAGACTATGAGAAATAAGATTCTCTGGTCTGATGAGACGAATATTGAACTTTTTGGTGTTAATTCTAAGCGTTATGTGTGGAGAAAACCAGGCACTGCTCATCACCTGCCCAATACAATCCCAACAGTGATTTTTAGCTGCAGAGACAGGACAACTGTTTGCAATTGAAGGAAAAATGAATGCTGCCAAGTATAGAGATATCCTGGAAGAAAACCTCTTCCAGAATGCTTTTGACCACAGACTGGGCCAAATGTTTACCTTTCATCAAGAACATGACCCTGAGCACACAGCTAAAATAACAAAGGAGTGGCTTCAGAACGCCATTCTTGACTGGCCCAGCCAGGGCCCTGACCTAAACCCAATTAAGCAT
This sequence comes from Astyanax mexicanus, assembly GCF_023375975.1. NCBI lineage: Eukaryota > Metazoa > Chordata > Actinopteri > Characiformes > Acestrorhamphidae > Astyanax > Astyanax mexicanus. Next base: position 9,426,059 of record NC_064422.1, read on the forward strand.
CTCTGGAGAGAACTGAAAATGGCTGTCCACCAACCTTCACCATCCTACCTGAAGAGAGAATCTGCAAAGAAGGATGGCAGAGTATCCCCAAATCCAGGTGTGAAAAACCTGTTGCATTATTCCCATGAAGACTCTCAAACTGTACTGCTTAAAAGAGTGTCTCTACTCAATACTGAGCAAAGGTTCTGAATACTTATGTGATATTTCAGTTTTTCTTTTTTAATAAATATAAAAAGCTTAATACAATTTAAGGCATTTCTTTCTGTCAAGATGGGGTGATGAGAGTACATAAATAAGAAATAAAATTTACTTTTTTTTATTTTAGCAAATGGGTGCAACAAAACAGAGTGAATCATTTAAATGGGGTCTGAACACTTTCTGTACGCACTGTAAAGGCTATGTCAATTATTTAATTATTTGTATATCTTAGTGTACTAATGTGTAACTAAGAAGTAAGAAAAAACTAGTGGAAGCACTTACAGCCATATGCAAAGTAAAGTTAGGTGCTTCTTATCGGACTTACCTTAATTAAGGTGTTGTTAGTGTTAGTTGCAGACAAAGTTTGCATTTCCAGTTTTAAGTATCTTTTTGTATCTGTTTTCACACATATACACACATAATAAAGCTATTTCTGAATTACATTCAATCATCCATCTGCTTCTGTACCGACCATTATTCTATCTGTTGCAATAAAGAAACATGAAACATGGCTTTTTACCAGCCAGCTCACCATAACAACTCAGAAAATCTGATAACTGCATCATGATTATTTAGCTTAATAATGCTAATTTATTTAGGCTCTGTCTGGGTTCTGTGCTTCCACAGAACATCCAGTTTCTGGTTAGAAAAACAAGGACAGCTACTTCCTGTCTTGTGATAGAAAGAGCTCACCTATTGTTTATTCAGTGTCCATGACTTAAGACGAAAACTGTGTAATAATATTAAACCCTAGGGCTGGGCTATACACAAGGTATAAAAAATGACCATATTGTAATACCACGCCTGACACGCTACCATCTTCGTGTGATTTAATTCTAATACAACTTGGATGGGCTCATTTTTAAGAAAAAGCTAGCAATACCCTTTGCAAAGTTTCGCCAACTACTCGTAATGAAATATGGACATTATTTCTGTTCTGCATCTCCGTGTATAAGGTCTGTCTTTTGGTATTTCTCTTTTGGATTTCCTTTATTTTGGGGTGGCCTGGTTGTTTTCAGTCTCTCTGGTTTTGACCATAGCTTATATTTTGTTTTTTGTTCTGGTTTTGCTCATATCAGGTCTGGTTGCCGTTGTATTGATGGTCTTGTTAATATTGTGCACTGTTACTGCTCATACACTCTTGTGTATTAAACTGTCCATGTGTTTTGTTTATCATGTTGTTTATATTGTTATATACATTTTAACCTGTCAACATCAATCTACTACCCTTTAACAATTGTGACATTGAACACTACCCACCCTCCAAGAAAGAACAATCAATGCTTTGGGTCATAGACTGTAGAATATATTGATGGATTTAATTCACAGTTTATTCAATACAATAGATTCAATACAATATACACAAAAGAATCCACACACACAATTCAGACATAACATTAAAAATATCAGCCAAATATTATGTACATTTTCTCATGCCACTGAAGCATCTCTGTTCCATCAAGGCACGTACTCCACACAATCTCTGCAAAAATGTCTTGTGGTATCGATTTCCCTGGATTACTTTGGTAGATACTGAACACTGCATATCAGGAACATTCCACAGGACCTGCCTGATGTTTTGGAAATGTTCTGACCCAGTGCTCAAGCAATCACACATATGGTTCTTGTGAAAACATTTAAAATTTTTACTCTTTCCCATTTGTACCGCTTCAACAGAATAACTTCACTTGCTGTTTAACTCTTCATCCACATTTCATTATCAAACATTGTCATTTTCAAACAACATGCTGGTTCTGTCTGTACATATTTACTTCTCTTGACCACAGCCCTAGAAATTAACCTTCATTCAGAATATAATATGATCAAGAACAGTATTTGCTGCTTTATATGCTTAGAAAAATACAACAATGTGAATACAATATATATACAAATATTTTTATATACATATTACACATGTCTTGTAAAGGTAGAACATTGACTAATTAACAAGTTAGTTGTACCCCTTTTATTTTCCCAGACTCTCTGAAGCAAAAACATAACAAAGGCTTGGTGACCCACTGAGGTATAGTCTCACTGCAGCCTCTTCTCAGCCAGTGCAGCCAGTTCCAAAGCCTTCCTCTTCTTCAGCTTCTTCTTAAGCACCAAGAGGTCGATGTAAACCATGCGTCCAAGCACTCTAGAGGCACACATGAGCCCACCGTGTAGTGCACCAATAATCCCACAGCTAAACATGTCCTGACCTGAAAAATTTTAAAGAAATCACACCTAAATTACAAGTGTGCATGCATCACTTCTTCTCTACTACTTGGCTGGTTGATTTGCCTTAATAATAGTGTATAACCGAATATAAAAGTAAACCAAAAGCCATTTAAAAACTTTAATCAGGGAAATTCTTTAGATATCAGTGCTATATAATACATACCTGATACATAGAGATTTTTGACAGGCGTTTCACAGCGGTTCTTGGCCATTATATCCATGTGATAGCGATCCAAGTTGTGATCAGTTGAGTAAATGGCTCCACGGTACGACCCGAGGTAGAAATTGTTGGTCAGCGGAGTAGCTACATCCTGGAAGACCAGCTGAGAAAAACAGAGAAACTTAAAAAACTGCTCAACTCAACGACTAAACCTTTCAAGATAAGACATGCTTGATATACTACTAAAGTCTTACCTTTTCTCTGAGTTTAGGGTATAAGACACAGGCCCAGTCAAAGAGATGTTTGGCAAATCTGTTCTTGTATTCTACATAGTCAGCTCCTCGCCTTTTCACTGGAGTGTCCTTCCACTCCTCAAACCACTCGTAATTGACCATAGTCAGAATAGTCATGCAGGATTTACCTGAAAAAAAATTTATTTCCTGCTGTTAGAAGGAACAAGGAGCCCAGAGTCAAGATTTAAAAAAGAGTTCAGCTAAAAGTGAGTTACAGGTGAATAAGGTTATAACATGAGTAAATCATAATGTGGTTTGAGTCTCAATCTCCAATTTAGTGAAGGCAAATCTGCTCCAAAGGTTGTACCTGGATGACGAATCTGTGACATGGGGTCTTTGGGGGAAGGGAAAGTCACAAACATCATGGGAATGTTTTCTGGAGCCTCTTCCTTTCCCAAGCTGAAGAAATCGTCCATCCTTTACGTAAAGAAATACATTTTAGAGACAGAAAAACGTTCAATAGGAACTTAAAAATTTTGATGTTTTGATGTGTTTAGATATAGAGAAACTGCATCAGTACTAACATGGCATCCATGTCGTTATTCTTAAAGACCCATCGGCTGACTGCACTGATGCCCAGCTCTTCTGCTGTGCCGTCAAATCCAGAGAAGAGCAAAAGGGATCCTTTTCCAGGTCTTACCATATCCAGACGTTTCTGGATTTCTGTGAGATGAGAGAGCATTTAGACCAAATCTGCAGGAGACCACAGAGCAGAGATACTGTGAAGAAGTGATACAATAAAAGGCTGACCTGGTTTGACTTGTATCTCTGGGGGCAGGAGTCTCTTGAAGGTGTTAAAGATGCCACAGTTGGAGATGACAACAGGAGCCCGAACTTCAATTTCTTCTTTACCTTTTTTGACAGCAACGCCTGTCAAAGACCAACACCATTAGACGCTGGACACTATTGAGGTGGGTAACACGATGATACATTATCATTATGGTGATAAATTATGTCACAGTGCTTTGGTCTGAGTGTACAGAGTGTAGTTATTCTTCTAGAATAAAGACAGTAAGTAAAAACAGTAGATCTCTGTTCCTAATCATGCATTTGATGCAGTTGGACTGGTATCTCCTCTTTTTGCCTCTCACCATATGCAGCTCCTTGACTGTCCACCAGGATTCGACTGACAGGAGCACGAACCAGAACATTTCCTCCGTACTTCTGGATGACCTTAGTGATGTGGTATGGGATCTCACTAGCACCACCTTTTGGGTAGTATGCTCCACGCTTGAAGTGATGCAGCATCAGGGCGTTGATCAGGCTGCTGGAGTCTCTTGGAGGAGTACCTAATAATTAAAAAAAAGTTTTAAAGAGTCTGGGACTATAGTTATTACACATTCTAGACATAGATTAAGTTTGTGTAAAGAGCCTCACCATAGAAGTAGTATGCAAAGATCACTTGGAGGTCCTTGTTGGAGGTCAGTTTCTCGACCAGATCTGTAGCATTCATGCTTAACAGCCGGAAGGCAGAGGAATAGAGGTTGGCAAGACCACTGCTCACCAGGAATAGGGCCAGCCACTCTGGAACCAGCTTCAGTGCAGCCAAGTAGGGAGTCTTCCTGGCTGACAACTGTAGAGATAGAAGTTAAGATATTCAAGTTAAGTCATGGTCTACAGTCACAAAGCATTCTTTGTTTGATCACATTAAAAAACTATAAGAACCATATTTAGTTGCCCAAAGAAGTTTTTACCTAATGTCTTTCACCACTATGGGTCCTAGGCATCTAGGCATCAAGACTTTAGAACTACTGGGAGTATGTAAGAATGTTGAGCTCCAAAGTCACAATGTTCTGTCCTAGTGAGAGCAGATTTAAAGTTAATGATCAAACTCTACCTTCATGATCTTAAAGAATTCCTCAATGGCTTCGGTGTCATCAGGAAACTGCTTTTTAAGATGTTCCTCCATTTCAGTTTTGCCCGAGCAGATAGTGTATTCCCTAGTTTCCTTTCCTGTGCCAATCACAACCGTGTCAAAATGCTGGTCGAGCTCTGCAAACTCCAGCTGGCCTTCAGTGATCTGGTCAAAAATGATCTTAAACAGACTGTTCTCATGCAGCTGACCGACGTAATGAAGCCCTGTGGAGACAAAAGTAAATCAGAGGATTTATTTAACACTTAGTAAATGGCAGTGCACACAATAATGACCTGGGCTGAGCAACAGCCAGCTGCAAGAGGGAGTCAGAGTGCCACCTCATGGTAATCTCTCACACCTATGTTTTCCCTTTCTAAGCCGAAATTATCCACATGCTTGGGCTCAGTACAGATTTTTTGGCAGCAGTCTGGCTGGTATTTTTGGAGGCTTTTGAGCGGCATTTTACATATTAATTTATTTCTCAAGCTCTACTATATCTCATAAGCTTTTCACGTGCATATTCCGTGCTCTAATCTTAAGGCCTCTTTCAGCTCTCAGCTTTCAGACAATCATGGGTCACCCTGATTGAAGAACATTGAATTCTCCAAAACCATTCTCCATCATCCATACCCAAGCACTGATAGCCCAGGTGGTTTCCACCATAAAAGCTGGAGTTTGACACCCAGCAGCGGATTGGTCAACAGAGACCAAAATGGCTTAATTATATTTGAGTAAAGAGTTCTTACCAACATCAAACTCAAAACCTTTATCAATAAAGGTGTGGCAGCAGCCTCCAGCCTGGTCGTGTTGCTCCAGCACAAGGACTTTCTTGCCAGTTTTGGCAATTGTAGCCGCTGCCGTCATTCCACCGACACCACTGCCAATCACGATTGCATCCAAATCCTTGGGCACTTTCTGCTTGGCGAAGCCTGAAAAAAGAATGTGAACACTGGATTCATAATCATAATTTGGTTATTTCTTTATGAATTAACAGTATAAGTCTAAGTGTGTTATGACACCACAGGGATGAAACCCGTTACAGGTTCCATCCCTGTTACAGATGTGTAAAATGCCTTATAATGAGAAAGGGAGCCCGAAAATGGGCGGAAAAAACAAGAACTGGCGGAAACTAATGTCACCCCGAGCGCAACAGAGAGACAGGGGAGGCTTGTTAACTAAAGTTCGCCATAGAAGCATTTTATTTATTTATTTATTTTCATTATCTTTCATTATAGTTAATACATAAATAGATATTTACATCTATTTACAAGTGCAATATATATATAGTATTACAATGTACAAATTTCTGATATTGTTACTATTGTATTGTATATCATCACTGACAGAACATAACCATGCAGTTCTATATTGGTGACTTGATAAATGAGCCAATGCATAATCAGACTCATCATCCACTCACCTTGCTTCAGAACCTTGTCTCTTTTCTTCTGGTTAAGCTCCATTGGTCCTGCAGGTTTTACACAGTCCTCTGAGAAAGGGCTCGGTCTGCCACACAAATACCAGTACATTCCACCTGCCCAGCTCAGGAACCACACCAGAAACGCCAGCAGCCACATCTTGAAGTGGATAAATGAGTTTTGCAGCAGCTAAAAGAACAGGGTTCCTAAAGATGCAGGGGAGCTGATGCTGAAGATGGCCAGTAGTTTTCCAGCTGTTCTTAGAAGGTTTGAGCTGATGTGGTGTCTGTGGAAAAGTAAAAGATAAGAGGCCTTAATATAGATTAGGGCTCTAAACATGTTGAACTACATGAGTACCTTTCATCGATCACAAGTGATACAGGTCTGTATGACTTTTGTGTAATGTTTTACTGTAATATAGAATTAGCAGTACAGATAACAGGCCAGGATGAAAAAAACAGTGCTGTTAATAGAACAAATGCAAACTGTCCTTATTTTAACTCCCATAATTACAGCCAGCTATTATCCAGAACGTCCAACTGACTAGAGTGACAGTTTTACCAATTCAGCCAATCACACCAACATCTAATCACCAGAATTCGACCAGTAGGACAGCTTGCTTGATCGTATCTACCCAGATATCACAGAATCCGTAACTCTAATTGGACAGCATTCTTTAGGGCGTGTCAACGTTGTAACCCTTTTGTTTTCATACAGAACTCTACTGTGAAGTAAGGGTCAGTTTCCCAGACCTGGATTAGAACTAATCCTGAACTATATTTCCAAAAAGAGAATCTCCATTACAATCGTGCAGTTCAGGATTAGTCTAAATCTTATTCTGGGAAAACGACCCACACACTTTTAATACAAACATGAATATTTTTTATAAGAATAAACTGTTTTTTGTGTTTTTCTTGACAGAAATGAATAAGCTTTCTTTAATTTTAAGCACACAGTTGCTAATGCAGTTTATAACTATTTTATAAGATGTTTGGTTTTGGTTGCAACAAGCAGGACTGAAAATTATGTCTAAAGATACAGCAGATAAGAAATTGACAGAGACTGAAGATCTGAATGATAAACCCTGCATTTTTAGGTAATTATTATTAAGCATTATAATGTTACTTGCAAAATTTAAATTCACATTTTAGAATAATTAGTGTTTATATATCCTCTGTCAGCATAATTCTGTGATTTTCAAAAAAAATCTTTTACTTCAGCAAAAAATTGCCCAGTTTATTTAAATGGATCTGCCTTAAAATTGCCTGAAAGTGAACTGATGCTTGGTCTTTGTGTTGCTGTTATCAGGTAAAGCAGTTACGATACCCCTGAACAGTGCAGCACCTGTTAAACTTAATGTTGAACCATCAACTGCAGAAATATTTTACAAGATCTAAAGTAGTAAAAGTCATTCAACACAGATTAAAAGAGTAGGACTATTTAAAATCTGAATTTTGATATACTAATTAATAAAGAATTTTTATATTCTGATCAATAAAATGCAATTATTCATGAATATAATAACACTTGCAAAATATTTAATATACTTTTTAGAATAATTAACATTTATGCATCTCCTGTCAGCATAATTTTGTCATTATCAAAAATTTCCCTTACTTCATCAAAATCCCAGCAGCAGTGCACCTACCTCCAGAACAACAGCGTTTCTGAAGTTTTCCAGTCTGGAGTTAGACCCAGTCCCAGCGCTGAAACAGTCTCAACTGGAGTCTCCAACCAGCTACTTCTGTGACTTGACAGGAGCTGACTCTCTGTTTTTATACTGCTGGATTTTGGTACCGCCTTTGATATCATCAGTGATTATGTGTTACTCGCCATGCTTGAAAAACTTGCAGGAATTAAAAGATTTGCTCGCTTGTGGTTCAGATTTTTTTTCTTTTCATTTGTTTACACAATGAAAGCTCTGATATTGAACAAATGAAACATGGTGCCCCATGGCCTGGTAACCTGCTGATCTACAAGAAAATCACCTACTGACACACAAATCACACAAATCTCTGTGTTTTGACCTGCAGAATTTTGGCAAACTCATTTAGTCTGTCTTTAAATCCCGGTCATGTCTGGTTCACTCGCAAGAAACTGATCTTTTTTCAGAACTAGAAAATACAAATTTTCAGAGGAAGTGGGAAGGATTGGGAGGGAAAGTGATTTTTTTTCCTTTGACATACTTCAACTCTACAATATTGTGTTAAAGAGATGCATTGTAAATCTGACATTGGTTATAACAGTAAGTTATGGATCAGATTTTTTTGTTTTTGATTGTAAATTATTTTAAAGCGTACTTGGCTAAGTTTACATGTGAACATGATGTCTGAGTGTACTTTTAAGAGTTTTTTTGTGTCACTGTTTTACACCCAACCCTCTTGCATACAAGGACTGTTTGAAGTCTGTAATTCATAGACACTGACAGTTTCTGAGAATCTTCTCTGATGATGCTTTGCAAATCCCGGATTATTTTAGTTTTTTAGCAGCATTTGGAATGCATGCTTAAATTGGATTTATTTTCACAAAAAAACAACAAATCAAAGTTCACCTATATCAAGCTGAGTATAATTATCTCCTCATCTTTTCACGTCTTTTACAAGCAAACGAGTTGCCAGGCTAACTATCATATAGACTATCAAAGTCAAAAAGAAAACACTTTGTGCTGGTCAAAATCTAAGCTGGTTAACCAGCTTTACCACTAGAAAACTAAGTATTAAGAAAAATCTGTAGACAGGTAAGTAAATACATATAATAGATAATATTTTAAATTGGCAGCAAGTTTTATTAAATATATTATACTGTATAATCTAATAGGTAATAATCGTTGACAAAGGGCTCTGCCAAATAAATACCAGTACACTCCACCTGCCCAGCCCAGGAACCACACCAGAAACACCAGCAACCACATCCTGAACTGTGAATAGAGAATTCAAATGCTCTAAACAGTGGTAAAACTAGCTTGTTTTAAAGTGTACTTTTTGCTTGTACAGGTCTGTTTCAAACATTTAACAATTGAAATGATTTAATGAAATGTTTTTACGACTGGTTATGACATAATTTCTAAAACATGTTAAAATGCAAAAAATGAAATGTCAGGATTTTAACCTTACTATGTTTAGTCATGTAACTTAATAAGAAATAAACTAGCTGTTCTTAGCTAAGCCACATGTATTTTTAATAAGTAATAAAATCTGTTAAGTGTCCCATAACTATTTAGCTCAATAATGCACAAAAATGTGTGTTTCGCAGATCCTCCAGTGGTATGCTGATCCACCTCCACTCACAGTGTACGTGGTAAGCTGATTGGCTTTTTGTTGAAGGACTTTTATTACGGTGGAATACTTTCCTCAGTCCCAGTTTCTGAAGGGAGTGGATCATGCTCACAGTACATGTTGGCATTCATGGTTCTTTCAATGAACTGTAGCTCTCCACAGCCGGCAGCACTTATGTAGCCCCAAATCACACTCCCAACACCATGCTTGACTGTGAGCAAGACACACTTGACATTCTTGTCTTTGTGTATTACAGGAAGTCCTAGTTATAACCCCTGGCTAGTCTTTACATTTATAACAAATCTGATTTTCTGGTTTTGACTGTTGTGGAAACAGCAAAAATATAAATTTACATAAACTAACTGAAAATGTATCATTAGTTTAAGCAGCAACAATGTACAAAATTTGTGGAAAATTTTAAGTTGATTGTCAGTTAAAAGGACTTATTAATGTCCAAAAAACTTGTGATAATACCCTAGGGCTGGGCAATATATCATGAATATATGTATATTTTAAACAGTTTTATACAAAATATTAATTTGTGGGTAGCCCGGTTGTTGTCAGTCTCTCTGGTTTTGCTCATATCAGGTCTGGTTGCCGTTGTATTGATGGGCTTCTTAATATTGTGCACTGTTACTGCTCATACACTCTTTTCTATTAAACTGTCCATGTGTTTTGTTTATCATGTTGTTTATATTGTTATATACATTTTAACCTGGTAACATCAATCTACTACCCTTTAACAATTTTGGCATTGAACACTACCCACCCTCCAAGAAAGAACAATCAATGCTTTGGGTCATAGACTGTAGAATATATTGATGGATTTAATTCACAGTTTATTCAATACAATAGATTCAATACAATATACACAAAACAATCCACACACACAATTCAGACATAACATTGAAAATATCAGCCAAATATTATGTACATTTTTCTCATGCCACTGAAGCATCTCTGTTCCATCAAGGCACGTACTCCACACAATCTGCAAAAAAATGTCCTGTGGTATCGATTTCCCTGGATCACTTTGGTAGGCACTGACCACTGCATATCAGGAACATTCCACAGGACCTGCCTGATGTTTTGGAAATGTTCTGACCCAGTCATCAAGCAATCACACATATGGTTCTTGTGAAAACATTTAAAATTTTTACTCTTTCCAATTTGTACCGCTTCAACAGAATAACTTCACTTGCTGTTTAACTCTTCATCCACATTTCATTATCAAACATTGTCATTTTCAAACAACATGCTGGTTCTGTCTGTACATATTTACTTCTCTTGACCACAGCCCTAGAAATTAATCTTCATTCAGAATATAATATGATCAAAACAGTATTTGCTGCTTTATATGCTTAGAAAAAAACAACAATGTGAATACATTATATATACAAATAATCTTATATATACACGTTACACATGTCTTGTAAAGGTAGAACATTGACTAATTAACAAGTTAGTTGTTCCCCTTTTATTTTTCCAGACTCTCTGAAGCAAAAACGTAACATAGGCTTGGTGACCCACTGAGGTATAGTCTCACTGCAGCTTCTTCTCAGCCAGTGCAGCCAGTTCCAAAGCCTTCCTCTTCTTCAGCTTCTTCTTAAGCACCAAGAGGTCGATGTAAACCATGCGTCCAAGCACTCTAGAGGCACACATGAGCCCACCGTGTAGTGCACCAATAATCCCACAGCTAAACATGTCCTGACCTGAAAAATTTTAAAGAAGTCACACCTAAATTACAAGTGTGCATGCATCACTTCTTCTCTAGTACTTGGTTGGTTGCTTATTTGCCTTAATAATAGTGTATAACCGAATGTAAAAGTAAACCAAAAGCCATTTAAAAACTTTAATCAGGGAGATTCTTTAGCTATCAGTGCTATATAACTCAATAAAAGCTATGCAGAGCTTAAAGTCCTGTCATACCTGATACATAGAGATTTTTGACAGGCGTTTCACAGCGGTTCTTGGCCATTATATCCATGTGATAGCGATCCAAGTTGTGATCAGTTGAGTAAATGGCTCCACGGTACGACCCGAGGTAGAAATTGTTGGTCAGTGGAGTAGCTACGTCCTGGAAGACCAGCTGAGAAAAACAGAGAAACTTAAAAACTGCTCAACTCAACGACTAAAGCTTTCAAGGTAAGGGATGGTTGATATACTACTTAAGTCTTACCTTTTCTCTGAGTTTAGGGTATAAGACACAGGCCCAGTCAAAGAGATGTTTGGCAAATCTGTTCTTGTATTCTACATAGTCAGCTCCTCGCCTTTTCACTGGAGTGTCCTTCCACTCCTCAAACCACTCGTAATTGACCATAGTCAGAATAGTCATGCAGGATTTACCTGGAAAATTTAAATTTCCTACTGTTAGAAGGAACAAGGAGCCCAGAGTCAAGATTTAAAAAAGAGTTCAGCTAAAAGTGAGTTACAGATGAATACGTTTATAACGTGAGTAAGTCATTATGTGGTTTGAGTCTCAATCTCCAAATGGGTGGAGGCAAAGCTGCTCCAGAGGTTGTACCTGGATGACGAATCTGTGACATGGGGTCTTTGGGGGAAGGGAAAGTCACAAACATCATGGGAATGTTTTCTGGAGCCTCTTCCTTTCCCAAGCTGAAGAAATCGTCCATCCTTTACATAAACACATACATTTTAGAGACAGAAAAACCTTCAATATGATAAAAAAAAAATCTTAAGTAACTTTATAGGAACTTAAAAATTTTGATGTTTTGATGTGTTTAGATATAGAGAAACTGCATCAGTACTAACATGGCATCCATGTCGTTATTCTTAAAGACCCATCTGCTGACTGCGCTGATGCCCAGCTCTTCTGCTGTGCCGTCAAATCCAGAGAAGAGCAAAAGGGATCCTTTTCCAGGTCTTACCATATCCAGACGATTCTGGATTTCTGTGAGATGAGAGAGCATTTAGACCAAATCTGCAGGAGACCACAGAGCAGAGATACTGTGAAGAAGTGATACAATAAAAGGCTGACCTGGTTTGACTTGTATCTCTGGGGGCAGGAGTCTCTTGAAGGTGTTGAAGATGCCACAGTTGGAGATGACAACAGGAGCCCGAACTTCAATTTCTTCTTTACCTTTTTTGACAGCAACCCCTGCCAAAGACCAACACCATTAGACACTGCAGGTGGGTAATGTGATTATACATTCTCGTTATGGTGATAAATTATGTCACAGTGCTTTGGTCCGAGTGTATGGTTTGTAGTTATTCTTTTAGAATAAAGACAGTAAGTAAAAACAGTAGATCTCTATTCCTAATCATGCATTTGATGCAGTTGGACTGGTGTCTCCTCTTTTTGCCTCTCACCATATGCAGCTCCTTGACTGTCCACCAGGATTCGACTGACAGGAGCACGAACCAGAACGTTCCCTCCATACTTCTGGATGACCTTAGTGATGTGGTATGGGATCTCACTAGCACCTCCTTTTGGGTAGTATGCTCCACGCTTGAAGTGATGCAGCATCAGGGCATTGATCAGGCTGCTGGAGTCTCTTGGAGGAGTACCTAATCATTTAAAAAAATGCTTTAAAGAGCCTGGAACTATAGTTATTAAACATTTTGAGTTCATGCACCTGGACATGAAGTTTGTGTGAAGAGTCTCACCATAGAAGTAGTATGCGAAGATCACTTGGAGGTCCTTGTTGGAGGTCAGTTTCTCGACCAGATCTGTAGCATTCATGCTTAACAGCCGGAAGGCAGAGGAATAGAGGTTGGCAAGACCACTCCTCACCAGGAATAGGGCCAGCCACTCTGGAATCAGCTTCAGTGCAGCCAAGTAGGGAGTCTTCCTAGCTGACAACTGTAGAGATAGAAGTTAAGATATTCAAGTTAAGTTGTGGTCTACAATCACAAAGGTTTCCTTGATTGAGGACATAGAAAAACTAGCAGAACCAAAGAAGCTTTACCTAATTTCTTTCACCACTTCAGCTTGGCCACTAAACCTACCCACTCACTAGGACTCCCCCATCACTTCCCCCTACAATAGTCCAATACAGTCAATCCCCACTTCTTTTTGAGGAAAGTATAGGATGACCAACTCTGATTTATTGGCTGCCATCTATCATCACAAGTTGTAGATGATGGAAGATGATGATGGTAGTGATGAGGGGAGGGCATCATCTACCCATCCAGAGAGAGCATGGACAATTGAGCTTTTCTGGACCCTGGCTGCTGATGAGGAAGCAGCAGTATTGTAATGGACATCTATGTTTTATAGAGAGCAAGAATCTGGACCAACTCTGGGTTCCTAGGGACTTTAGAACCCCTGAAAGACTTCTGAAGTCACAATAATCTATCCTAGAGAGCAGATTTAATGTTAATGATCAAACTCTACCTTCATGATCTTAAAGAACTCCTCAATGGCTTCGGTGTCATCAGGAAACTGCTTTTTAAGATGTTCCTCCATTTCAGTTTTGCCCGAGCAGATAGTGTATTCCCTAGTTTCCTTTCCTGTGCCAATCACGACCGTGTCAAAATGCTGGTCGAGCTCTGCAAACTCCAGCTGGCCTTCAGAGATCTGGTCAAAAATGATCTTAAACAGACTGTTCTCGTGCAGCTGACCGACGTAATGAAGCCCTGTGGAGACAGAAGTAAATCAGAGCATTTATTTAACACTTAGTAAATGGCAGTGCACACAATAATGACCTGGGCTGAGCCACAGCCAGCTGCAAGAGGGAGTCAGAGTGCCACCTCATGGTATTCTCTCACACCTATGTTTTCCCTTTCTAAGCCGAAATTATCCACATGCTTGGGCTCAGTCCAGAATTGTTGGCCGCAGTCTGGCTGTTAATTTTGGAGGCTTTTGAGCGGCATTTTACTTTTCTCAAGCTCTACTATATCTCATGAGCTTTTCACGTGCATATTCCGTGCTCTAATCTTAAGGCCTCTTTCAGCTCTCAGCTTTGAGACAATCATGGGTCACCCTGATTGAAGAACATTGAATTCTCCAAAACAATAATCATGATCATATTCTCCATCATCCATAACCGAGCACTGATAGCCCAGGTGGTTTCCAACTTAAGAGCTGGAGTTTGACACCCAGCTGTGAATTGGGCAACAGAGACTAAAATGGCTTAATTATATTTGAGTAAAGAGTTCTTACCAACATCAAACTCAAAACCTTTATCAATAAAGGTGTGACAGCAGCCTCCAGCCTGGTCGTGTTGCTCCAGCACAAGGACTTTCTTGCCAGTTTTGGCAATTGTAGCCGCTGCCGTCATTCCACCGACACCACTGCCAATCACGATTGCATCCAAATCTTTGGGCACTTTCTGCTTGGCGAAGCCTGAAAAAAGAATATGAACACTGGATTCATAATCATAATTTGGTTATTTCTTTATGAATTAACAGTATGAGTCTAAATGTATTATGACACCACGGGGATGGAACCCGAGTCGTTAGGATCGCGATCCAATACATTACCACTGTACCGGCAAGTGGACTAAGTTACAGATGTGTAAAATGCCTTGTAATGAGAAAGGGAGCCCGAAAATGGGCGGAAAAACCAGAACAGACAGAAACTAAAGTCACATTGAGTGCAACAGAGAGACAGGGGAGGCTTGTTAACTAAAGTTCGCCATAGAAGCATTTTATTTATTTATTTATTTTCATTATCGTTCATTATAGGCCAGATGTTTCACGTTTGCGGGCCACATCTGGCCCACGGGCCGCCTATTGCCGACCCTGTGCTCTAGAGCAGCTTTGAGCTTTTGGGATAAGTAGCAGAAATAATCATTTAACTGATCCATATCATTTCAAAGTTTCAACATCTTTCCTAGAAGGTTAGTGGCCATTTCAGACCCAGTTAATACCCTTGACCTACTTAACATAATTTTCTTTCTACAGCTTTACATAATTAGGGTAAAGTTTAGTATGTTTGAGCTTAAAAAACTTGTAATCGTATATAATAATATGTAACAGAATGGAATGTTAAGAGTTAAGGCTTTCTGGACTCTCCCAATACAAGTAAAATAGGGCATAAATAGATATTTACATCTATTTACAAGTGCAATATATATATAGTATTACAATGTACAAATTTCTGATATTGTTACTATTGTATTGTATATCATCACTGACAGAACATAACCATGCAGTTCTATATTGGTGACTTGATAAATGAGCCAATGCATAATCAGACTCATCATCCACTCACCTTGCTTCAGAACCTTGTCTCTTTTCTTCTGGTTAAGCTCCATTGGTCCTGCAGGTTTTACACAGTCCTCTGAGAAAGGGCTCGGTCTGCCACACAAATACCAGTACATTCCACCTGCCCAGCTCAGGAACCACACCAGAAACGCCAGCAGCCACATCTTGAAGTGGATAAATGAGTTTTGCAGCAGCTAAAAGAACAGGGTTCCTAAAGATGCAGGGTAGCTGATGCTGAAGATGGCCAGTAGTTTTCCAGCTGTTCTTAGAAGGTTTGAGCTGATGTGGTGTCTGTGGAAAAGTAAAAAGTGAGAGGCCTTAATATAGATTAGGGCTCTAAACATGTTGATTTACATGAGTATCTTTCATCCATTACAAGTGCAACAAGTCTGTATGACTTTTATGTACTGTTTTACTGTAATATAGAATTAGCAGTACAGATAACAGGCCAGGATGTGATTCGTTGAGGTTAATTCCTCAGTTGCAAATTGTTTCAAGCCTAAAACCTTCATTCCCGCTATTCAAAGCACAGACCAGTAGGACAACCTGCTTGGTTAGATCTACCCAGATATCACAGAATCAGTAACTCTAATTGGACAGCATTCTTTAGGGCGTGTCAACATTGTAACCCTTTTGTTTTCATACAGAACTCTACTGTGAAGTAAGGGTCAGTTTCCCAGACCTGGATTAGGACTAATCCTGAACTATAGTTCCAATAGAAAATCTCCATTACAATCTTGCAGTTCAGGATTAGTCTAAATCTTATTCTGGGAAACCGGCCCACACACTTTTAATACAAACATGAAAATTTTAAATAAAAATAAACTAAAATTTATTAAGAAATTAATGAGCTGATTCTCCACTCTTAAACACACTGTTGCTTATGCAGTTTAAAAGTATTAAAGTACTAAATTTCTTTTAAATGTTGAAATTAGCTGGTTTAAATGTATCTGCCTTAAAATTGCCTGAAAGTGAACTGACCCATGGTCTTTGTGTTGCTGTTATCAGGTAACATAACCCTAGATAACCCTGAATAATAACATAATAAAATAATCTTAAACAGTGCAGCGCCTGTTAAACTTAATGCAGAAATATTATACCAGCTCTAAAGTAGTTAAAGTCATTCAGAACAGATAAGGGAGAACTATATTTAAAGTCAAAATTATGATATACTGTTTGATAAAGAATTTTGATTTACTTTTCAAAAAAATGCAATTATTAATAAATATAATAACACTTGCAAAATATTGCATATACTGTTCATAATCAACATTTATGCATCTCCAGTCAGCATAATTTTGTCATTATCAAAAATGCCCCTTCATCAAAATTCCAGCAGCAGTACACCTACCTCCAGAACAACAGCGTTTCTGAAGTTTTCCAGTCTGGAGTTAGACCCAGTCCCAGCGCTGAAACAGTCTCAACTGGAGTCTCCAACCAGCTACTTCTGTAACTTGACAGGAGCTGACTCGCTGTTTTTATACTGCTGGCTTTTGGTACCGCCTTTGATATTATCAGTGATTATGTGTTACTCGCCACGTTCAAAATCTTGCAGGAATTAAAAGATTTGCTCGCTTGTGGTTCAGATTTTTTTCCTTTCATTTGTTTACACAATGAAAGCTCTGATATTGAACAAATGAAACATGGTGCCCCATGGCCTGGTAACCTGCTGATCTACAAAAAATCACCTACTGAGACACAAATCACACAAATCTCTGTGTTTTGACCTGCAGAATTTTGGCAAACTCATTAAGTCTGTCTTTAAATCCCGGTCATGTCTGGTTCACTCTTAAGATACTGACCTTTTTTCAGAACTAGAAAATACAAATTTTCAGAGGAAGTGGGAAGGATTGGGAGGGAAAGTGATTTTTTTTTTCCTTTGACAAACTTCAACTCTACAATATTGATCTGACATTGGTTATAACAGTTAAGTTATAAGTTATAAGTTGGATCTGATTTTTTTGTTTTTGATTGTAAATTATTTTAAAGTGTACTTGGCTAAGTTTATATCTT
This sequence comes from Astyanax mexicanus, assembly GCF_023375975.1. NCBI lineage: Eukaryota > Metazoa > Chordata > Actinopteri > Characiformes > Acestrorhamphidae > Astyanax > Astyanax mexicanus. Next base: position 9,443,662 of record NC_064422.1, read on the forward strand.
GGCTGAGTTTATATCTTTTATTTTATAAATTGTTTGGTGTCACTGTTTTACACCCAACCCCCTTGCATACCAGGCCTGTCTGAAGTCTGTAATTCATAGACACTGACAGTTTCTGAGCATCTTCTCTGATGATGCTTTGCAAATCCCGGATTATTTTAGTTTTTTAGCAGCATTTGGAATGCATGCTTAAATTGGATTTATTTTCACACAAAAAACAACGAATCAAAGTTCCCTTATATCAGGCTGAGTATAATTATCTCCCCATCTTTGTATTTTACAAGCAAACTAGTTGCCAGGCAAGGTTAACCAGCTTCACCGCAAGTATTAAGAAAATAAATACATATAATATATAGTAAATAAATAAATAAATAATAAATACATATAATAGACAGTATTTTAAATTGACAGCAAGTTTTATTAAACATTGTATACTGTATAATGTAATAGGTAATAAGTACACTCCACCTGTCCAGCCCAGGAACCACACCAAAAACACCAGCAACCACATCCTGAACTGGATAGTGTGACTCTGCAGCAGCAAGAAAGTAAGTTGTTCAAAAAAGTTGGCTAGCTAAGTAGCTAAAAATAGTGAAAGTTATTGCTAAATGAACAAGCAAAGTAGCTAAAAACAGGGAGAGTTAGCTCAAAAGAACAGGGAAGCTAGTAAGCCAAATAGCTAAAAACTTTTTTAGATAGATAAAAAAAGCAAGGTAGCTAAATCAGGAGTAGTTATCTAAACGAACAAGGAAGCTATGCAAGTTTCTAAAAAACAGGGCAAGTTAGCAAAAAGAACAAAGTAGGTAAAAAAACAAAGAAAATTTGCTTAAAATAATTAGGTAGCTTGTTAGCTATGTAGGTGAAGACAGGAAAGGTTATCTAAAAGAATATAGAAACTTAAAACAAGAAAAGTTACCTAAATTAACAAGTAAGTTAGCTAGTTAGCCAAATAAGTAACTAAATTTTGAATGTTAGCTAGCTATCAGAACAAAGTAACTAAAACAGGGAAATTTAGCTAAAATAACAAGGTGGCTAGTTAGCCTATAAGTAGCTAAAACAGGGAAAGTCTGTTAAAAAAAATGAAGAAATCTAAATGATGTAGTAAGCCAAGGAATATTAGCTATCTAAAAGAACAAGATAGATAGTTAGCCTGGTAGCTAAAAGCAGGGAATGTTTATTAGCTAAAATAGCAAGGTAGGTAAATACTTAAATAAATAGGGAAAGTAAGCTAGCTAAAAGAACAGGGTTTTTTAAAATGTAAGGGACAGTAGCTTAAACAACAGTCTAAATTTAACAAAGTTAGTTAGCTGACTAAAATATCAGTAAATTAGCTAAATATATAGAGTTATTAACAAAATAAGTAAGTTAGCTAAAAATATAAGAAAATATTTACAAAAAAAGTGAGCGTTTTACTCCCTTTTTAATGTACAACACACAAATGTCCACATGATGTACAAAAACACAACTGTAACTAAGTTACTGATTAACTAAGTAGTATTAAATAATAGTGAAGATAATGCACATGTCTATGCTGGTTTGAGTTCTGTAATAGAGAATTCATATGCTCTAAACAGTGGTAAAACTAGCTTGTTTTAAAAGTTTACTTTTTGCTTGTACAGGTCTGTTTCAGACATTTAACAATTGAAATGGTTTAATGAAATGTTTTACATCCTAGCAATCTGGTTATGACATAATTTCTGAAACATGTAAAAATACAAATAATGAAATTTCATTTTTTTTAACCTTAATTTGTGTAGTCATGTATCACAATAAGAAATAAACGTTTTTTTTTTTTTTTTTTTTGCACAGATCCTCCAATGGCATGCTGATCCACCTCACTCACAGTGTACGTGGTAAGCTGATTGGCTTTTTGTTGAAGGACTTTTATCACGGTGGAATACTTTCCTCAGTCCCAGTTTCTGAAGGTAGGAAATCATACTCTGGTTCATTATATCACAGTACATGTTGGCATTCATGGTTCTCTCAATGAACTGTAGCTCTCCACAACCGGCAGCACTTATGTAGCCCCAAATCACACTCCCACCACCATGCTTGACTGTGAGCAAGACACACTTGACATTCTTGTCTTTGTTTTCCTTACCTCATACCAGTACAGCTTTTAATGCCATTTTGCAAATTACATGAACTTCTGGTTCCTAGTACTTACATTTATAATAACTCTGATTTTCTGGCTTTGACTGTTGTGGAAACAACAAAAATATAACTTTACATAAGCTAACTGAAAATGTATCATTAGTTTAAGCAGCAACAATGTACAATGGGACATTTTTCGTTGAAGATTATCAGTTAAAAAAAGGAAAATATATCTTATGACTAGGACTTATTAATGTCCAGAAAAAACTTGTAATAATATTAAACCCTAGGGCTGGGCAATATATCATGAAGATATGTACGTTTGAAACAGTTTTATACAAGATATTAAAAAGGACCTTATTGTGACCTTTGTTTGATTTAATTTAAAAACAACTTTGCACAGTCTTGTGTAAATAATTTTGCAGAACCCCATAATTAGGCCTGGACAATAATTCGATATCGGTATTTATCGCGATAAGAAATGTTTCAATAACGGTGATATCAGTTTTGTGGTATATCGATATGTATTAGAATCACGGACAGGCGTTTTTTACTGGCGTCAGCTCGCCCCAGAGCTCAACACATTCATCCCCCGTAGCTGGGCTACGTCAGTGCGTGATGACGTAACCACACAGGCACGTAGCCAAATAGGCTAGGCTAGGCAAGGCTAGGTTAAAATGGCTAGGCTCGGGTCCGCTTCGCTACTCAGCACATATGTCTCGCGCTGGAGCCAAACAGAGCCGGGACGAGCGGATCCAAGGCTAAGGTACACTCGATTCGGTCGGCCGCGGGTCCGCTCGCTCGGCCGCGGGTCCTCGAGGCCGGCCGCGGGCCCGCTCGCACGGCCGTGGGTCCGCTCGCTCGGCCGCGGGTCCTCGAGGCCGGCCGCGGGTCCGCTCCCTTGCCGCTTTGCTGCAAATTGTGCCGGAGAGTGCAGCCGACCAGCAGCGGTAATGTTAATACATCTAATCTGTTCCACCACTTCAAGCAACTCCACTACATACAATATTTTTCTTATACTGACTGAAGCACTTTTATAGCTTATGTTGTAACTAAGTTATTCATAGTTGATAGAGCCTGTAGGTTTGTTTATTTGACGGGAAAATCTTGTTGCTTTTATGTATATAAAGGCTTCTTGTATTCTATATCCTAGTTGAAACACGTTTTAATCTTTTCAATTTGTTCACAAAGAATAAGAAGCTCTGCCTCTGTTGTAATTTAAAGTTATTTTTATTGGTAATAGTTATATAGGCTTATGTTTGACAGGGATGTCATGTTATTATTTTGCTATATGCAAATAATATTGAGCATTCATTTATTTTGACTACTTTTATTTCTAAAGTATTAAAGTTTTTGTGAAAGGAGGTTTCAAAGTCTTAAATAAAATTTTCAGACAGTAGTAGATACAGATTTCCATTAGATAGATAGATAGATAGATAGATATATAGATAGATAGATAGATAGATAGATAGATAGATAGATAGATAGATAGATAGATAGATAGATAGATAGATAGATAGATAGATAGATGTGCATATAATGAGGGTATCTGATGCCAGCAATACAAAAAGTGCAAATACACAGTTATATAATAATTTAAATTCGCAGTGCTGCAGGGATTGCAGGGCTTCTTAGCAGTTTTCTGAGGCCTTCAAAGTATTAATATCAATATCGAAATTATATCGTATCGACCAAAATTTAAGGAATATATCGTGATATAAATTTTGGCCATATCGTCCAGCACTACCCATAATTAAAGGAGCAGAATGGTGAATTTATTTTACCATCACCTTCAAGTAATTTTGTATAAAGCTAGCATTACCCTTTGCAAATTATTGCCAAATACTCCTGTTGAAATGTGGGCATTATTTCTGTCTTGAATCTCTATGTATGAGGTCTGTTTTTTGGTATTTCTCTTTTGCATTTCCTTAAGGTTTGGGTAGCCTGGTTGTTGTCAGTCTCTCTGATTTTGCTCATATCTGGTCTGGTTGCCTTGATCTGGTTGTATTGATGGTTTTGGTAATATTGTGCACTGTTACTGCTCATACACTCTTTTGTATTAAACCTACATGTCCATTGGTACATCCATGTCCATTTGGTTTGTTTTGTCATGTTGTTTATATTGTTATATACATTTTAACCTGTTAAGCTCGATCTACTACCTTTTAACAATTTTGACACTGAACACTACCCACCCTCCAAGAAAGAACAATCAATGCTTTGGGTCTTAGACAGTAGAATATATTGATGGATTTATTTTACAGTTTATTCAATACAGTACACACAAAACAATCCACACATAATTCAGACATAACATTAAAAATATCAGCTAAATATTATGTACATTTTTCTCATGCCACCGAAGCAGCTCTGTTCCATCAAGGCACGTACTCCACACAATCTCTACAAAAAATGTCCTGTGGTATCGATTTCCCTGGATCACTTTGGTAGGCACTGACCACTGCATATCAGGAACATTCCACAGGACCTGCCTGATGTTTTGGAAATGTTCTGACACAGTCATCAAGCAATCACACTTATGATTCTTGTCAAAGTGTTTAGGATTTTTACTTTTTTCAGATTTTACTTTTTCTTTCCAATTTGTCCTGCTTAAACAGAATAACTTCACATCTTCATATCTGCATCAACATTTCATTATCAAACAATGTCATTACCAAACAACATGCTGGTTCTGTCTGTACATATTTACTTCTCTTGACCACAGCCCTAGAAATTAACCTTCATTCAGAATATAATATGATAAAGAAACGTATTTGCTGCTTTATATGCTAATAATAAAACAACAATGTGAATACAACATATATACAAATAATTTTATATATACATATTACACATGTCTTGTAAAAGTAGAAGTAGAAGTTAATTGTTCCTCTTTTATTTTCCCAGACTCTCTGAAGCAAAAATGTAACATAGGCTTGGTGAACCACTTCTATTGGGTCACTCAGATATAGTCTCACTGCAGCTTCTTCTCAGTCAGTGCAGCCAGTTCCAAAGCCTTCCTCTTCTTCAGCTTCTTCTTAAGCACCAAGAGGTCGATGTAAACCATGCGTCCAAGCACCCTAGAGGCACACATAAGCCCACCGTGTAGTGCACCAATAATCCCACAGCTAAACATGTCCTGACCTGAAAAATGTAAAAGAAATCACACCTAAATTACAAGTGTGCATGCATCACTTCTTCTCTAGTACTTAGTTGGGTGCTTCCTTGCCTTAATAATAGTGTATAACCAAAAATTTAAGTAGACCAAAAGCCATTTAAGAAGTTTGATCAGGGAGATTCTTTAGCGATCAGTAAAACATAACTCAATAAAAGCTCTGCAGAGTTTGAAAGTATCATCATACCTGATACATAGAGATTTTTGACAGGTGTTTCACAGCGGTTCTTGGCCATTATATCCATGTGATAGCGATCCAAGTTGTGATCAGTTGAGTAAATAGCTCCACGGTACGACCCGAGGTAGAAATTGTTGGTCAGCGGAGTAGCTACGTCCTGGAAGACCAGCTGAGAAAAACAGAGAAACTTTAAAAAATGCTCAACTCAACGACTAAACCTTTCAAGATAAGACATGCTTGATATACTACTAAAGTCTTACCTTTTCTCTGAGTTTAGGGTATAAGACACAGGCCCAGTCAAAGAGATGTTTGGCAAATCTGTTCTTGTATTCTACATAGTCAGCTCCTCGCCTTTTCACTGGAGTGTCCTTCCACTCCTCAAACCACTCATAATTGACCATAGTCAGAATAGTCATGCAGGATTTACCTGGAAAAATAAAATTGCCTGCTGTTAGAAGTATTAGGAAACCCAGAGTCAAGAGTTAAAAAAAGAGTTGAGCTCAGTTACAGTTACAGGTAGATAAGGTTATAACATGAGTCTGTTCATTTCTGAAGTTAAGGGTAAATCTAAATCAAGTCGTAAGTCAGTGCTGTAAAGGGATTGCATTAGGTTTGAGTTTGTTAAGAACAGTTTTAAGTGAAGAATAAGGGAAAGATTGAGTCCATTCTTAAGTCTGACAACAACAAGTGCCAGTTAAGCCACAAATACATTTACGATAACTCCAAGTCTGTTTAGTGCAAGTCTCAGTGTAATTTTATTGTATTTCAGGATTCACAACAAGCTAGATTAAGTTTAGTCATGAGTAAGTCATTATGTGGTTTGGCAAATCTGCTCCAAAGGTTGTACCTGGATGACGAATCTGTGACATGGGGTCTTTGGGGGAAGGGAAAGTCACAAACATCATGGGAATGTTTTCTGGAGCCTCTTCCTTTCCCAAGCTGAAGAAATCGTCCATCCTTTATGTAAACAAATACATTTTAGAAACAGAAAAACCTTCAATATGATAAAAAAAAATCTTAAGTAACTTTATAGGAACTTAAAAACTAGTTTGTAAAATTGTAAACAATGTTGTTTGGTGTAAAATAGATGTGTTTAGATATAGAGAAACTGCATCAGTACTAACATGGCATCCATGTCGTTATTCTTAAAGACCCATCTGCTGACTGCGCTGATGCCCAGCTCTTCTGCTGTGCCGTCAAATCCAGAGAAGAGCAAAAGGGATCCTTTTCCAGGTCTTACCATATCCAGACGATTCTGGATTTCTGTGAGATGAGAGAGCATTTAGACCAAATCTGCAGGAGACCACAGAGCAGAGATACTGTGAAGAAGTGATAATACAATAAAAGACTGACCTGGTTTGACTTGTATCTCTGGGGGCAGGAGTCTCTTGAAGGTGTTAAAGATGCCACAGTTGGAGATGACAACAGGAGCCCGAACTTCAATTTCTTCTTTACCCTTTTTGACAGCAACGCCTGTCAAAGACCAACACCATTAGACACTGGACACTTTACTTAATGCTGAAAATTATGTCATGGTGTTTTGGTCTGAGTGTATGGTGGGTAAGGTTGCCTTCAAGAATGATTTGATATTTTAAAGAATCCATTTTTTAAACACGTAAGGCTTTCTCAAAGAACTGTTTTTCGCCTTTTTTCAGGGCCAAACAGTAGATCGGTATTCCTAACTATACATTTGATGCAGTTGGACTGGTATCTCCTCTTTTTGCCTCTTACCATATGCAGCTCCTTGACTGTCCACCAGGATTCGACTGACAGGAGCACGAACCAGAACATTCCCTCCATACTTCTGGATGACCTTAGTGATGTGGTATGGGATCTCACTAGCACCACCTTTTGGGTAGTATGCTCCACGCTTGAAGTGATGCAGCATCAGGGCATTGATCAGACTGCTGGAATCTCTTGGAGGAGTACCTAATAATTTAAACTATAGTTATTACAAGTTTTAAGTGTTCAGAACATTCCTCTAAGTTACTATACAACAACAGTTTATGCTCCTGGAGATATAAGTTTGTGTGAAGAGTCTCACCATAGAAGTAGTATGCAAAGACAACTTGGAGGTCCTTGTTGGAGGTCAGTTTGTCGACCAGATCTGTGGCACTTATGCTTAACAGCCGGAAGGCAGAGGAATAGAGGTTGGCAAGACCACTCCTCACCAGGAATAGGGCCAACCACTCTGGAATCAGCTTCAGTGCAGCCAAGAAGGGAGTCTTCCTAGCTGACAACTGTAGAGATAAAAGATAAGTTAAGTCATGGTCTACAGTCACAAAGCGTTTTTTGTTTGATCACATAAAAAAACTATAAGAACCATATTTAGTTGCCCAAATAAGTTTTTACCTAATTTCTTTCACCACTATGGGTCCTAGGCATCTAGGCATCAATACTTTAGAACCACTGGGAGTATGTTAGAATTTTGAGCTCTAAAGTCACAATGTTCTGTCCCAGTGAGAGCAGATTTAAAGTTAAACTCTACCTTCATGATCTTGAAGAACTCCTCAATGGCTTCGGTGTCATCAGGAAACTGCTTTTTAAGATGTTCCTCCATTTCAGTTTTGCCTGAGCAGATAGTGTATTCCCTAGTTTCCTTTCCTGTGCCAATCACGACCGTGTCAAAATGCTGGTCGAGCTCTGCAAACTCCAGCTGGCCTTCAGTGATCTGGTCAAAAATGATCTTAAACAAACTGTTCTCGTGCAACTGACCGACGTAATGAAGCCCTGTGGAGACAGAAGTAAATCAGAGAATTTATTCAACACTTAGTTAATGGCACTGCGCACAATAATGACCTGGGCTGAGCCACAGCCAGGGAGTCAGAGTGCCACCTCATGGTAATCTCTCACACGTATGTTTTCCCTTTTCTAAGCCGAATTCATCCACATGCTTGGGCTCAGTCCAGAATTTTTGGCAGCAGTCTGGCTGGTATTTTTGGAGGCTTTTTAACGGCATTAAAGCCTCTTTCAGCTGTCAGCTTTGAGACAATCATGGGTTCCTCTGATTGAAGAACATTGAATTCTCCAAAACAATAATCATGATTTCATACTGTATTTTGCCATCTTTTCTTGTACAATATAATATCCATACCCAAGCACTGATAGCCCAGGTGGTTTCCACCATAAAAGCTAAAGTTTGACTCTTAGCTGCCGATTGGTCAACATAGACTGAAATGACTTAATTATACTTGAGTGAAGAGTTCTTACCAACATCAAACTCAAAACCTTTATCCATAAAGGTGTGGCAGCAGCCTCCAGCCTGGTCGTGTTGTTCCAGCACAAGGACTTTTTTGCCAGTTTTGGCAATTGTAGCCGCTGCCGTCATCCCACCGACCCCGCTGCCAATCACGATTGCATCCAAATCCTTGGGCACTTTCTGCTTGGCGAAGCCTGGAAACACAGAACATGGACACTGGACTGTCATAATTTTGTTGTTTTTAAATGAATAAACACTATATGTCTAATTGTATTATGACCCACTGCTGGTTATCTCTATAGACATTTTCTGACCAATAGCAGCTTTGAGCTTTTGGGATGAATAGCAGAACTAATCATCCAACTGATCCATATCACTCATGAGGTTTAAGGCAAGCAAACAATAAACATTTCAAAGTTTTAACATCTTTCCTAGAAGGGCAGCTCGTACCCTTGACCTACTTATCATAATTTTCTTTCTACAGCTTTACATAATTAGGGTAGAGTTTAGTATGTTTGAGTTTGAGCTTTAAAAACCTGTAATCTTATATAATAATATGTTAGGGAATGTTAAGAGTTAAGAGGCTTTCTGGACTCTGGTCGCCTGACCAATCTCCCAATCCAGTGTTTTATGATTTGAAAATTATTTCTGATATTGTTACTATTGTATTGTATATCATCACTGACAGAACAGTGCATGCAGTTCTATATTGGTGACTTGATAAATGAACCAATGCATGATCAGACTCATCATCCACTCACCTTGCTTCAAAAGCTTGTCTCTTTTCTTCTGGTTAAGCTCCATTGGTCCTGCAGGTCTTACACAGTCCTCTGAGAAAGGGCTCGGTCTGCCACACAAATACCAGTACATTCCACCTGCCCAGCTCAGGAACCACACCAGAAACGCCAGCAGCCACATCTTGAAGTGGATAAATGGGTTTTGCAGCAGCTAAAAGAACAGGGTTCCTAAAGATGCAGGGTAGCTGATACTAAAGATGCCCAGTAGTTTTCCAGCTGTTCCCAGAAGGTGTGAGCTTCAGACCAGATGTGGTGTCTGTGGAAAAGTAAAAAGTGAGAGGCCTTAATATAGATTAGGGCTCTAAACATGTTGATTTACATGAGTATCTTTCATCCATTACAAGTGCAACAAGTCTGTATGACTTTTATGTACTGTTTTACTGTAATATAGAATTAGCAGTACAGATAACAGGCCAGGATGTGATTCGTTGAGGTTAATTCCTCAGTTGCAAATTGTTTCAAGCCTAAAACCTTCATTCCCGCTATTCAAAGCACAGACCAGTAGGACAACCTGCTTGGTTAGATCTACCCAGATATCACAGAATCAGTAACTCTAATTGGACAGCATTCTTTAGGGCGTGTCAACATTGCAACCCTTTTGTTTTCATACAGAACTCTACTGTGAAGTAAGGGTCAGTTTCCCAGACCTGGATTAGGACTAATCCTGAACTATATTTCCAATAGAGAATCTCCATTACAATCTTGCAGTTCAGGATTAGTCTAAATCTTATTCTGGGAAACCGACCCAAACACTTTTAATACAAACATGAATATTTTCAATAAAAATGAACTAAAATGTATTAAGAAATTAACAAGCTGATTCTCCACTCCACACTGTTGCTTATGCAGTTTATAAGTATTTTATAAGATTATAAGAAATTGGCAGAGACTGAAGGTCTGATTTATAAACCCTGCATTATTAGGTATTATTATTATTAAGCATTATTATTATTAATAACACTTGAAAAAATTTAATTCACTTAGCGAGAATAATTAGCGTTTATATATCTTCTGTCAGTATAATACTGTGATCTTCAAAAAAATCTTCAGCAAAATCTTAGAAAAAGCACTAAATGTCTTTTAAATTTGGAAATTATCTGGTTTAAATGTATCTGCCTTTGAAATGCCTGAAAGTGGACTAACGCATGGTCTTTGTGTTGCTGTTATCAGGTAACATAACCCTAGATAACCCTGAATAATAACATAATAAGATAACCCTGAACAGTGCAGTGCCTGCAGAACTTTATACCAGCTCTAAAGTAGTTAAAGTCATTCAGAACAGATAAAGAGAGAACTATATTGAACGTCAGAATTTTTATATACTGAATAAGAATTTTGATACACTTTTCAATAAAATGCAGTTGTTAATAAATATCATAGCACTTGCAAAATATTGAATATACTGTTAATAGTAATTAAGGCATCTCCCGTCAGCATAATTTTGTTATTATCAAAAATTTCCCTTGATCAAAATCCCAGCAGCAGTACACCTACCTCCAGAACAACAGCGTTTCTGAAGTTTTCCAGTCTGGAGTTAGACCCAGTCCCAGCGCTGAAACAGTCTCAACTGGAGTCTCCAACCAGCTACTTCTGTGACTTGACAGGAGCTGACTCTCTGTTTTTATACTCCTGGATTTTGGTACCGCCTTTGATATTATCAGTGATTATGTGTTACTCGCCATGCTTGAAAAACTTGCAGGAATTAAAAGATTTGCTCGCTTGTGGTTCAGATTTTTTTTCTTTTCATTTGTTTACACAATGAAAGCTCTGATATTGAACAAATGAAACATGGTGCCCCATGGCCTGGTAACCTGCTGATCTACAAAAAAATCACCTACTGACACACAAATCACACAAATCGCTGTGTTTTGACCTGCAGAATTTTGGCAAACTCATTTAGTCTGTCTTTAAATCCCGGTCATGTCTGGTTCACTCGCAAGAAACTGATCTATTTTCAGAACTAGAAAATACAAATTTTAGAGGAAGTGGGAAGGATTGAGAGGGAAAGTTATTCATTTTTTCATTTGAAATAGTTCCTTCAACTATACAACATTGTGTTAAAGAGATGCATTGTAAATCTGACATAGGTTATGCAAAGTTATGGATCTGATTTTTTTCATATATATAATTTTAAGAGTTTTTTTGTTTCACTGTTTTACACCCAACCCTCTTGCATACAAGGACTGTTTGAAGTCCTACATACATAGGCTCAGACAGTTGCTGAGCCTCTTCTCTGATGATGGTTTGCCAAACCTGGATTATTCTTTAAGTTTTTGGCAGCATTTGGAGTGTATGCTTAAATTGAATTTATTTTCACACAAAAAACAACGAATCAAAGTTTGCTTATATCAAGTTGATATTTTTTTCTGTCTTTTACAAGCATACTAATTGTCAGGCTAACTATCAGCTAAACTATCAAAGTCAAAACCCACTCTGCGCTGGTCAAAATCAAAGCTGGTAAACAGGTAAATAAGTATAAATAATAGATATTAATGGCAGCAAATATTATTAAAAATATTATACTGTACACTCTAATAGGTAAAAAACATAAATGTGAAATAGACAGGGGGTGATCTGCGAGTCTTACTTACACAGTCCTCAGAAAGGGCTCGGTGTGCCAAATAAAAACCAGTTCTAGCAGGAAAACTCTAGAAACAAAGTGCAGCAAGAAAGATTTAATCCCAATAAACACGTATGACAATTAGTAATAGTGAATATAGTGTATATAGAGTCTTTGGCGAAAGCCCCGTCGAAGCCCAGGTCCGCAGCGTCTGGAACCTCGCAGATCCTGCCGTACTTGTACGGCGGGGGCGGAGCCTATCCCCTGGGCAACCGGCGGGACCGAACTGGAGGCGGTGGGGAAGGAGGAGGGTGAAAACGTATGTCAGCGTCTGCAAGCAGGGGAGAACAGGTATGAGGGAGGTCTTTTAAGGACAGGTGGGAGTTGGTGATTGGCTGAGAAAAGTGGCGTGATTTCGAGTTTCCCGCTAGAACCTACGCGGAGCTTTCAGTTCTAGCAGGAAAACTCTAGAAACAAAGTGCAGCAAGAAAGATTTAATCCCAATAAACACGTATGACAATTAGTAATAGTGAATATAGTGTATATAGAGTCTTTGGCGAAAGCCCCGTCGAAGCCCAGGTCCGCAGCGTCTGGAACCTCGCAGATCCTGCCGTACTTGTACGGCGGGGGCGGAGCCTATCCCCAAAAATATAAAAAGATATAATTACCCACAGGAGGATCCTTTACCTGGTTCACGTATTCTGGAAGGAAAACAGTTATAAACAAGCTTGAATAAGGCGTTCAAGATTAAAGTGTTATTTGCTGAGTACGTGTGTATTACAGTTGCGCTCATGTTTTGATAGCATACATTTATTAGGTTCGTTGTATACAAAGTACTTGTATACACTGCTTGAGGCTATTGTAGAAGCGTATGATAAGCGTAACGTTGACGTGATCAGCATGAGAAAACACTGCGGACTAACAATACATTAAGCCTTTGAGGGGCACAACTTTTGGACGCCGTCGTAGCAAAACGCGGACTACGAGTCCAAAGGGAATGAGAGCGGGCACGGCCCGCTGTGCAGAAAAAACTCAGACTATGAGTCTATGAGCATAGGAACGGGCACGGCCCGTGTTGATATCTAGGAGCATAAGGAGTAGGATATTTGAGCGAGCGCGAGCTGTCGTGGCAGTACGTTATAACAGTATATTCATTTGACGTCTGTATAAAAATCTTACAACCGCCTCCAGTTGTTTGCAATTAAATAGATATATTAAATAGATATATAAATAAATATATATATATGTACATAAATTACTTACTCAAACATCAGGTATCCCGAACAAGATGGGTGAGGGTATAAGAGCGAGCACGGCTCGCGACTGCAGCAGCGCGGACTACGAGTCCAGTGGGTATTTAGAGCGGGCACTGCCCGCGATCGCAGCAGCGCGGACTACGAGTCCAGTGGTTATTAGAGCGGGCACGGCCCGCGATCGCAGCAGCGCGGACTACGAGTCCAGTGGTTATTAGAGCGGGCACGGCCCGCGATCGCAGCAGCGCGGACTACGAGTCCAGGGTTAATAGAGCGGGCACGGCCCGCGATCGCAGCAGCGCGGACTACGAGTCCAGGGTTAATAGAGCGGGCACGGCCAGCGATCGCAGCAGCGCGGACTACGAGTCCAGGGTTAATAGAGCGGGCACGGCCCGTGATCGCAGCAGCGCTGACTACGAGTCCAGTGGGTATTAGGGCGGGCACGGCCCGAGAATTAAACTTTCCATTATCATTGACTGCTATAACAACATTTTACTGATGATTGTTATTAGACACCTTGTAAGTCATGATGCGAACAAAGCAAATATAACAGGGGTAGCGAAATTAATGTCAAAACAAATGTCAGGAAGCACCAAATGCAGAACCAAGGACAGACTGTCCTTGGAGAACACCCCCAAAACCAAAGGACCAGGGAAATTAACATCAGCACAAACCATAAGACATAAAGCAACGACAAACCGGATCGGATACGTAACATTGAGGCACGGAATTTGCACAGCAGTACGTCAAAGCAACCCGTGATCGGTAAATGCGCAAAACTTCGGCCACTAAAAAAGTTCTAAGGCAATAGCAACCGCTGCCCACGGCGTTGATGAATATGTAAAAACACGGAATCGTAAAAGTAGAATTTCTGCAAGAAAGGTACATGCCAATCATGAAACAAAACATAGCACAGGCAACACAAAATTAACCCAATAAAAGGCAGCAAATCACCAGAATTAGACCAGGTACGGAGTCAGTGCAGTCCACGAATCACGTAATCGAGAACCTGTGCAGTACTTTACATACAAGCAGCATCGGACACGAGTCCAATCAAGCAGCGGAGCGGGCACGGCCTGAGACAATAAACAACGCGGACAGCGAGTACAGTAAAGCATTAGAGCGGGCACGGCCCGAGACAATAAACAACGCGAACTGCGAGTACGGTAAAGCATTAGAGCGGGCACGCCCGAGACAATAAACAACGCGAACTGCGAGTACGGTAACGCATTAGAGCGGGCACGCCCGAGACAATAAACAACGCGAACTGCGAGTACGGTAAAGCATTACAGCTGGCACGGCCCGAGATAATAAACCACGCGGACTGCGAGCCAGTAAAGCATTAGAGCGGGCACGGCCCGAGATAACAACGCGGACTGCGAGTACGGTAAAGCATTAGAGCTGGCACGGCCCGAGATAATAAACCACGCGGACTGCGAGTACGGTAAAGCATTAGAGCGGGCACGGCCCGAGATTATAAACGATGCGGACTGCGAGTATAGCAAACCATTAAAGCGGGCACGGCCCGAGATAAGAAACCGCGCAGACTGCGAGCCATTAAAGCATTACAGAGCGGGCACGGCCCGAGATTATGAACAACGCGAACTGAGAGTACAGTAAAGCATTAGAGCGGGCACAGCCCGAGATAATAAACGATGCGGACTGCGCGTACAGTAACCAGCAGAGCGGGCACGGCCCGAGATAATAAACAACGCGGACTGCGAGTACAGTAAACCATTAGAGCGGGCGCGGCCCGAGATAATAAACAACGCGGACTGCGAGTACAGTAAACCATTAGAGCGGGCACGGCCCGAGATAATAAACAACGCGGACTGCGAGTACAGTAAACCATTAGAGCGGGCACGGCCCGAGATAAGAAACAACGCGGGCTGCGAGTACAGCAAAGCATTAGAGCGGGCACGGCCCGAGGTAAACAACGCGGACAGCGAGTCATTAAAGCATTAGAGCGGGCACGGCCCGAGATAATAGGCAGCGCAGAAAGCTAGACATTAAAGCAGTAAAACCAGGCGGACACTGTGCGATTTTAGCCCGATTTTAAGCCCGATCTGGTCGGATGCGACTGAATTTCATGATCGGGCCGAATTTTAGCTTGATCGTGCGTCGTTTGTCGTGCAGTGTGAGAGGGGAAGCCATGTCCGATTAATTGCCCATACGAGCTGCGAATGAGCAGTCGGACGCGACCAGGGATTTCTGACATGCCAGAAATTTTGGTCGCTTGTCTCACAGTGTGAGCTGTTTTGCGGGCCGATTTCTTAACGTCACGACCTGTTTTCCCAAAAATCTGCACAGTAACTATATATAATTATTAGTCATATTTATTTCTGTCAGTTATAAGGATTTATATTTATGTTCGGTACACAGACTTATAGCTTAATATAGCAGACACAGGCATTCTGCTGTTTAAGAATTTCAACAGATGCTTATTCTCAGTCAATAGCTGGAGTTTTTGAAAAGAAAAATTAAAAGAGAAAATATCTTTGACAAACATAAATTTATTTTATTTCACTTTGCTATTATATCTGAAAAATAAAGCACATTGTCAGCCTCTGATGCTGCCCGTCAATTATATAAAACCTAAAACATGCACAGAAATATAAAGCTATATTTTGTTATTCCTTTCTTTTCGCCAGGGCAAATTTATTAAAATTATAAATATGTTAATTTATTAATTAAAATCTCGTCCAGTGCTCCAGAATATTAGCCAAAGCCAGCTTAGCGCAGCGCGTGGCATTGCGCGCAGCATTGCCCGCATAATAACCTCCGTCTTCTAAAATAAACGTTTTAATAAATAAGGTCGGAGAAGTGTAGTAAAATTAGTGCTATTAAACTTACTAAAGCTAATAAATGTACTGATAATTAATCAAGATAAATCAGACAAAATGCGCTGCGCCTCTCTCTCGCTCTCTTTCGCAGCGCGGAGCTGAATTCAGCGCGAGGCTACAGAAACTCAGTTCAGTTGAATAAAAATAAGTAAGGGCGTACAAGCAAAGGGCCTGTAAGTAAATATTGTCAAATATAAAGAATAGTTTGAGGTTTTGGTGAGCTGTTTTCATGATTTGAAACTGAAACTAACTGAAACTTTGATTAATCTGCAGAAAGCCTGGGTTATTTTAAACGAATTTTTAATGAGTTTATATTTTATATTTATTCATTTTAATTATTTTTCTTCTTTTATTAATCAAATCATTAAATATATATCTTTATAAGATATACATTTTTTACCTTTTATGTCAATTTTTATTATATTTTTTTAAGGTCCTATTTTTCCTTTTTTACGTATATATTTTATTCGTCTATAATAAATGTCAGTTTTTATTTATATTTTTTATATATTTTTTAAATCCCTTTTAAAATGTTAATGCTCAGCGGCACTGTAAATGAGGGTCCCTATCCAGTGTGAATAACCTATTGCTTGTTTAATATTCAGTGTTTCAAAACCAGTTTTTACATAAACAATAAACAGAATAAAAAATAAAATTATTTTATTTTATTTAAGCTGCTGGTGTTTCTTTCGCAGCCTGACGCGCAGTCATTTTTCTATGCGCTCTCCTTCTGTAAAACGGACAACCCGTAGAGTCCACGTCGCCTCAGCCACCTGCGAGTCCATGTACGTCTCTTCCGTGGACTTTCAGCGCACAACAGGGCACAAATAAGCAAAGCTAAGCGCTTTCTTTTGCAAGGCGTTGTGTTGAAGCGAGAGTTTGTACGCAAAGAAAGCTCCGCCTACGGGCTGCGTTTAGACGTGCAGTGTCAGCTCCCCTGTCGCAGCAGGTCAGTCGGACCGTACAGTGTGTGCAGATGAATCGCAGGCGTTGTTCATACACGACAAACGATTCAAACGTGCAGTTTGAGCTCTCCAGAACGCATCCGATTAAAAAAATCGCACAGTGTCCGCCTGGCTTAAGTAGAGCAGGCACGGCCCGAGACAATAAGCAGCACGGAAGCGAGTACAGAAAAGCAATTGAACGGGTACGGTCCGAGATAAGAAGCAGCGCAATAGGCACTTGCGACGAGCAAAACAGCTGCATAACAATGCTTTATAACAAAAAACGTATTACAACCAATTATGAAATTTACAAAATAGCGCCACTTCGACAAAATAACTTAAAACAAATGAAACAGTCAATACAAATCACCCAATACGAAAAAATATTAAAGCAGCTCCACAACAAAAAAGTGCCACAATACAAATATCAAATACAGTGCTTGTAAATTAATGTGTAAAATACGAAGGTATATAAAATGGAGAAAACGGCACCCATAATAGAGCCGGTTCAAATAGGTGACTTCGAAGAGTCGGCTCCTGAGCCGGATCGATCGCGAACGACACATCAATAACATTCAGCAACAGTAAAGCCCAAGACCGATAAACGAACCATAGGAGCGTCGCGAGAATGAGATCACAACGAACGAGGATTAACCAAGTACACTAAGTTTATTTATCATCGATCAAATTAGGTTTTGGTGCTGCATGAACGAAACACTTTGCAAGCAGTGCCTGAAGGGTCAGCTCCACTGAGGCGTGGGCGTGTGTGTGTGTGGACAGTAGGAAGGGAGCAGGCTATCAGCGCCACATTGCTGGTTCAATAAAAAACCCAAATTAATTTCGAGCACTAAACGTAAGCAACACAAGCAGGCGTGCGGAGCGGCAGAAACGTAAAAAACGGAGGGCGGGCGCGGGGCTAAAACTATCGGGTGCCAGCAGGAGCGGGTTTAAAAACAGCCCTCCAGCCCAGACTTCTCGAGCGAAGCGTACAAACTCAGCCACAGGCACCGGACAGAGCCGTGGAAAACGCAGAAACACCAAGCAACTATCCGAACACCGCCGAGAAAAGCCTCAGCACTAGACCAGAACGCCACAGAATCGACACTGAGCCGAAACAACCAGCACGATTCAGCACACGGCTGCGAGCCGAGACAAAGCATCGGAGCAGCAAGCCTCGAAGGCAAGCGCGACACGGTCACGTGATCCAGCAAAACAGGAACCCAGACCGCCAACAGCAAACAGAGCGAGGATCCAACCAAAACGCCAGCGACAGAACAGAGAGCAATACAAACCAACGTGGATCCTACGAGCAGGAAATCGAGCCAACTACGAACGAGCAGCCACGCAGACGGGCGAAAACGGCAAACTGAGAGCAGGCAATGACAAATGGCAGAAACACCATGAAGCCACGCTGCAACGACCGGCGCCCGAAAACGTATGTCAGCGTCTGCAAGCAGGGGAGAACAGGTATGAGGGAGGTCTTTTAAGGACAGGTGGGAGTTGGTGATTGGCTGAGAAAAGTGGCGTGATTTCGAGTTTCCCGCTAGAACCTACGCGGAGCTTTCAGTACACTCCACCTGCCCAGCTCAGGAACCACACCAGAAACACCAGCAACCACATCCTGAACTGGATAGTGTGACTCTGCAGCAGCTAGAAACAGGGCAAGTTGTTCAAAAACATAGCCAGCTAAGTAGCTAAAATTTTGAAAGTTAGCTAAATGAGCAAGGTAAGTAGCTAAAAACAGGGAAAATTAGCTTTAAAGAACAAGCTAGCTAGTTAGCCAAGTAGCTTAAAATTTGGAATTTTAGATAGCTGAAAAGAAAGGTAGCTAAAAAACTGAAAATTATCTTGAATGAACAAAGTAGCTAAAAACAGGGAACATTAGCTTTAAAATAATAAGGTAGCTAGCTAGTGTTGTAGAAAAGAAAATGAAAGGTGGGCTACCCCCACCTCTCGTCCGGGGTACAACTCCCCTGCGTGTTCGTTTGATAGAGAGAGTCAGACAGGTGGAGTGAAGTTGAAAGCAAACCAAGTATTTATTATAAAGTACTGAATATTCAGGAGAACTAACACATGAAAGACCGTCTAACAGCCGTCCCAGCATAAGTTCTGACCCCCCTCTGATCTGACTCCATGTTTATACCCCAAATGACGTGAAACCTGCTGATGAGGCGTTGCTAAAATCATCTCATGTTAGCATGCGTAATTTCACGTGTTAGTACTCAAGTTTCACGTGTCTGACCGGACCACTAGTGTTTGGCCTTGACTGTGTTCTTCCAGAATGGAACATCGTGGCACTATCTGTGTGTGTGCGTCACCCCCCGCTTTGAAGCCGCTGCACGTTCCCCCACACACAGAAGGCCGCTTTGATCAAATGATCAAAATATAATGATCAAATATAATGTGAGTATTGGTTAATGCATATACAATACAAGGTTTCACACAATAATTATGTAATTATAGATACTAAGATAAGTAATCATTATTGAAAGATATTTGTCAATACACTCAAGGTAAAATAAACAGTTACTCTTCACTAGCTAAGTAGCCGAAAACAGGAAAAGTTAACTAAAAAAGTACGGAAGCTAAAAAGAAGGAAAGTTTCCTAAATTAACAAAGTAGTTATCTAGTTAGCCTAGCAACTGATACTGGGAATGTTAGCTAGCTATAAGCACAAGCTAACAAAGTAGCTAAATTAGGGAATTTTAGCTAAAAGAACAAGGTAGCTAGTTAGCCTAGGTGAACAAGGTACGTAGCTAAGTAAAAAAAAAGCAGGAATAGCTAAAAGAGCAAGAAATAAGGTAAGTAGGTAAAAAAAACAGGGGACATTATCTTGAAAGAACAAAGTAGCTAAGTAGCCCAAAACAGGAAAAATTAGCTTCATAAGAATAAGGTAGCTAGCCAGCTAGCTAAGTAGCTTAAAACAGGGAAAGTCATTTAAAAGATTAAGAAAGCTAAAAACAAGAAAAGTTTTATGAATGAATGACGTAGTCGGCTAGTCAGCCAAGGAATATTAGTCAGCTAAAAACAAGAAAAGTTTTATGAATGAATGACGTAGTCGGCTAGTTAGCCAAGGAATATTAGTCAGCTAAAAACAAGACATTTATCTAACTTAGCTAAAATATCAGTAAATTAGCTAAACAGACAGTGTTATTAACAGAGTAAGTTAGTAAGCTAAAAAGTAAGTAGCTAGCTTAAAGAAATAGTAAAATATTTACAGAAATGTGAGCGTTTTACTCCCTTTTGTGAGATAATGTTGATAGTAGAGGTCAGATATATATATATATATATATATATCTCTGGAACATTGACATAAATCACACATTTCAGTTGTATTTATGATAAATTACTTTCAATTTGTTTTACATAGTCAACTAGTTCGATTAACATTTCAAAAGTTTGCCTCGGTTGCCTTAAAATGATTTGTTCTTTTGTCTTAAACTTTATTAAAACTGTATAACTTCTAACTATATTTATAACTTTATATATTCTTATTAACTTTTACATGATTCTTCAAATAATTTTAATGTACAACACACAAATATCCAGATGATTTAGTATAGTATACAGTGCTCTGAAAAAGTATTCGTAAAAAAGTATTCTAAAGTGAATAATTGGAGATTAAACTAATATTTAATCTCATTTAAGTAAGTTCAAGTAAGTTTACTGATTAACTTAAGTATTAAATAATATTTTTCAACCAAAATATGTTTAGTCATGTATCTTCTTTATCGCAATAAGAAATAACCTTTTTTTTTTCTTGCACAGATCCTCCAATGGCATGCTGATCCAATACCACTCACAGTGTACGTGGTAAGCTGATTGACTTTTTGTTGAAGGACTTTTATCACGGTGGAATACTTTCCTCAGTCCCAGTTTCTGAAGGTAGGAAATCATACTCTGCTTTAGTGTGTCACAGCACATGTTGAACTGTAGATCTCCACAGCCGGCAGCACTTATGTAGCCCCAAATCACACTCCCACCACCATGCTTGACTGCAGGCAAGACACATTTGACATTCTTATACCAGTACGGCTTTATCTGCCACTTTGCATATTACAGGAACTTCTGGCTATTCACGATTTTCCTGAACTTTAACCTTTCCCATGATTCGTAGCTGAAGCCGGTTTGTGGTTTCCGGTTAGAGTGTTTACATTATGAGCGAAAGTGAACGTTTGTTGCTGCTTTATTAAAAAAACATGGCCAAGAATACTAGGTGGTTGCATAGTACGGGCGTATTAAAACGTTGTGGTGACTGTGATTTAACAGTGGCCCACCCTTCCACGCTCTCAGAGTGGGTAGATAACATGAAGCTGTGGCCTGAAGTTAGCTATATTGATATAGTTAACTACTTCGTCTTTTCCGAGGGCGTAGATGGCGAAGAGCTACGGAACTATAAGAGCACAGAGGCATACAATTACCTGTATAGCAACAAAATAGGAAAGGTTTTGTATAAAAAACACGGTGACTTTATTTTTTTGAAAGCTGAGGTAGAGCCGAGTCAGACCGTCAGCCGAGGTAAACATCAGGCGTGGGTAATGCTGAGGGAAAGTGGAGTAGTCGAGACAGTGGGTTGCTCGTGCATTGCAGGGTTGGGGAAGTCCTGCAGCCACGCAGCAGCTGTTTTGTGGAAGGTAGGGATAAGTTCAGAACGTATTTGCTGTGAAACATTGAAAAAAATTAATTATATGTATAATGTCTCGTTTGTTTGTTGTAGTTTTACTTTTACGAGTGAGTACTTCTATTGTGCATATTAAATAACTAAAAAGGTATAAAATACTATTATTATTTCAGGTGCAAAACGCAGTGGTCAGTGGAAAGACAGGGAGTACATGTACAGATGAACAGCGCAGGTGGAATGCAGGGACATCAAAAAATCTTCAGCCTAAACGGCTGTGTGAGATTAATTTCAGACACCATAGAGCAGAGGAGACGTATGAGTGCAAGGACAGGGCAGTAGAATCTCAGTCACTCCCAAAGACACCACATCACCTGTCACACAAAGAGTTCAAAGAGAGTGTAGAAACAGCTCCTACCAGGCCACTTTTTCTTTTAAAGAATACTTTACTGGAGAAGTGTTACAGTGCCACTCCTTTAAAGGGGCAACCTTGTGGGCAAACAAACACAGTAGATAAAACAACCTTTGTGGCACACCAAACCCACAGTAATGATCTAATTTGTGAAAAATGCAAGGCATTCTACCAGGCATACATTGAGGTTACTGATGAAAAAGCAACTCAAATTGAATTTGAGACAAGAGAGCAAAGTGCATCTGATTTGTGGCACAGTGCAAGAAAACTCAGAATTACAGCTAGTTCTGCAAAAAAGGTTCCAGTACATACTACCACAAAAAAAGACAAATTTCTATGTGAGCACATGTACCCTACCTTTAGAGGCAACTATGCAACCAATTATGGGAAAGAAAATGAACTTATAGCTTGCAAACAACTCAAAGACCAAGGGATGAACATTTCACACAGAGGGACTGTTATAAGTCTCCAAGAACCTTGGCTCTCAGCAAGTCCAGACGGAGTCATTGACTCCAGTGTGCTTCTTGAAATAAAATGTCCTGTGCCAAACAAAAGCCACACGTCACTAATTGATCAGCTTACTCATAAATGCAGTGACCTCAAATTAGTGGATGGAAAGCTTCAGCTGCAGAAAACTGGTAGCAGAGGATACTACATGCAATTGCAACTTGCAATGTTCTGTACATGTCTGAACACAGCCAGGTTGTTCATCTGGACACCTAATGAGAATGTTGTTCTTACAGTTGACTTTGACGAAGTGTATGTACAGGAGCATGTACAGCGTCTGAAAGGTTTTTACTTTTCATGTATGCTGCCTCACCTTGTAGATGAATTTGCTGGGGGGCGGTTTACACTGAATAGCAGATATGTTGACATTATGAGAAAGGTCTAGATTAAAAGTATAATGTGTGCTGTACATCAGAATGACATCTCTGAATGCAGTTGAGCTGTGTAAATAAATTACAATCATTTTTATGTAAAGCATGTGCAAAGTTACACAGAAATACAATATTTTATTCTGTTTTATTCAAATGATCTTCACTACAACAACAATACAAATCACAAGTTAGAGGCAATGTAAACAATTCATTACACAGAAAAGGTTCAAAAGCTATTAATGGTTTGCATACTGTTATGAAAAAAAACACTAAATATTTTACAAATAAATAATCAACTTTAGTGCACATTCTGTACAAATATTCACAGTAGGGAGTTAAACATGCTATTTGTGAAAGACTGTGTTTAAAGATTTGTAGTTACATGCATCAAATATATTGTAAATTGTCATGTATAAAATTTGCTGATCAATTAAACACTGGTAATGTATTACATCCATGCATTGTTCCAAGATATCTTTCTCTAGACATTTATTTGTCTGTGTTTTGTTACAATATATTTCTCAAAAAACAGGATCAGTGTCAGATCTGGTGCTTTGTATGGCCACAACTTTTTAAATTTAATGTAGAATACATATAGTAGTGTTACTTGTACCCTTACATAAAATTACTCAGAATCACGAATAAGTTCATCCCTCAGGTTCACAAGGGCAGCACATACTCTGAGAATTTTGTCTATCTTAGGAGCCATGGTAATTGGTACAACCTGTGACAGAATTTTATATACTTTCAAACGTCTAATTGCTCTCTCCACATGGATTCTAACATTTGCTATTCTTCTAGTTG
The DNA here is from genome assembly GCF_023375975.1 of Astyanax mexicanus. Lineage (NCBI taxonomy): Eukaryota > Metazoa > Chordata > Actinopteri > Characiformes > Acestrorhamphidae > Astyanax > Astyanax mexicanus. The sequence continues at coordinate 9,467,414 of NC_064422.1, forward strand.
CAGTGACCTGAGCTGAGCTCCTTTTTTAGTGAATGATGGCATTACTAACTTTACTGCCATTACTTCATCTCCAGCATTCAAGTAATCTAAAATCCCACAATCCATTGTTATAAATTTATCACTGCATCGACCACCATAAGCTGCAGAGATGAACATGATAAGTCCACATGGGGCAACTGCTACAAGATATTTTACTGTGTTGTGTGAATAGTAATGGCTATATGATTCTCCCCTTGAATCCAAGTTTTTGGTTTTTTGTAGTAGGCTCTCGCTGCAGTCTAAAATACATGTAACATTTGGAAATGTTTTAAATGCGGCTGGCATTGTTGCCTTTATAGTTTCCTTTGGAAGCCATGGAATAAGGGGTCGAAGACTTCCTCCAATTTGTCAATCCAATATGAGATGATCTTACTTGCCATATTCTGTGATACACAGAATTGCCTGCTCAGATCTCCTAACACACGGTTCAGTTTCAATTTCATAAGGGTCAACAGTAGTTGGTCTCGTATGGGCGTTGTAAACGCACTGCTGTTAAACATTTCCATTGTTGAAACAAGGGTGTCAAATGTTTCAAGTTTTAAGCCAGTGTACAGCAGGGAATCTGTGTCATTCTGAAGCATGAAGTACCCAAAGTCATTACACTGTGTCATCTGGTCCCGCATAGCCTTTTCCTTGCCTGTCTTTGTGTAATCATGATCAAGTAGGGTGCGGTCTTCCCACTGTGTGTGAACGGAGTGGCACTGTGAGGCAGATGTACATTGACTGCTTTCAACTCCTGAGGGTCCTGTGTCAGAGGGTTCCAGGGGGAAGGCCACACAGCAATCTGATAAGAAATTTTTACACACACAATAAATACCGACAAAAAAGTATACAATTATATCTAAATAGCAAGAGGAGAATTATATCACTACTTAGATCCCTGCTAACAAATACAACTTGGTCAATTCAAGCTAGTTAAGATAGTCAATCTGGTCAACTAGCTCCAATTTTGACCTGCATATGGTATGTTTTAATTTCAGTTTAATGGCTTAGTTGGTTAAGAAGCATGACCAACTTGACCAAGCTAGAAAAACATTATGACCAAGCTTAACCATGCTGGTCGACTAGTAAAAGCATACTGGCCAACCGACATCATCAAAATCTAATTCCACATACACTATGCTGGTAAAAAGCTGGTTAACCTGCTGCAAGACAATGTTGTAATACCACAAAAAAGTTAGTAAGGGTTCCGCACAAGAGAAGAGTTAATCACACTCACGAGATTCACCGTCTGCATCTTCATTAAGGTTGGTGGCTGTAGATGCCGTTTGGCTCACCCGAACTAGCTTTCTTCTCTTTTTTTCTGGTGGTCTTTCGTAACCCAAATACAGCTCCGGGTCAGGATGCAGCTCTGTAGGCTTCTTTTCAACAAAGTGAAACGAGCAAACATATATGGAGGATATTTCAGTTTTAAAGCTGCAAGCCACGCTAGGCTCCTTCCCTTCTCCTTCGGTACGGAGTGCAAAGCATAAGGCGCCGGACACGGACAGTGTTTACGAAGCTGCTGGTGTTCAAAACATGTACTTTCCAACAACAACTTCAACTTTTTTGAGTTGTTGTGGCACCCGACAACTGCACACGTCGAGCCTGAGCTCATTTTAGAAGCACGTAATCCGTATCAAAGCCAGCTGTATTCGTCTCACTAGCAATGTTTTGGTTAGCAGCGCTGAAATGCTAGCGCGAGCGGAACCAAAAAACCGGCAAACGGAAGTAGTGGGACGTCATGGACGCCCCCCTTGGGATGCCCGGAAAAACGTGAATAACCAGTGGTATTTACTTTATAACATTTATAACAACTCTAATTTTCTGTCTTTGACTGTTGTGGAAACAAAAAAATATAACTTTACATAAGCTAACTGAAAATGTATCATTAAATTAAGCAGCAACAATGTACAATGGAAAATTTTCGGTTGAAGATTATCAGTTGAAAGGAAAATATATCTTATGACTAGGACTTATTAATGTTCAGAAAAACTTAATATTTAAGTTTTTATCAAACCCTTGGGCTGGGCAATATATCATGAATATATGTACATTTGAAACAGTTTTATACAAAATATTAATAAGGACCTTATTGTGACCTTTATTAAATTAAAAAAACAACTTTGCACAGTCTTGTGTAAATAATGTTGCAGAACCCCATAATTAAAGGAGCAGAATGGTGAATTTATTTCATCACCTTCAAGTAATTTTGTATAAAGCTAGCATTACCCTTTGCAAATTATTGCCAAATACTCCTGTTGAAATGTGGGCATTATTTCTGTTAAAGTTTGGGTAGTCTGGTTGTTGTCAGTCTCTCTGGTTTTGCTCATATCAGGTCTGGTTGCTGTTCTATTGATGGGCTTGTTAATATTGTGCACTGTTACTGCTCATACACTCTTTTGTATTAAACCTACATGTCCATTGGTACATCCACGTCTATTTGGTTTGTTTATCTTGTTGTTTGTATATTGTTATATACATTTTAACCTGTTAACATCAATCTAATACCCTTTAACAATTTTGATATTGAACACTACCCACCCTCCAAGAAAGAACAATCAATGCTTTGGGTCACAGACTGTAGAATATACTGATGGATTTATTTCACAGTTTATTCAATACAATATACACAAAAGATACCACACACATAATTCAGACATAACATTAAAAATATCAGCCAAATATTATGTACATTTTTCTCCTGCCACCGAAGCACCGAATCCACACAATCTCTACAAAAAATGTCCTGTGGTATCGATTTCCCTGGATCACTTTGGTAGGCACTGACCACTGCATATCAGGTACATTCCACAGGACCTGCCTGATGTTTTGGAAATGTTCTGACCCAGTCATCCAGCAATCACACATATGGTTCTTGTCAAAACGTTTCAGATTTTAACTCTTTTTAACTTATCCATTTGTCCCGCTTTAACAGAATAACTTCACTTGCTGTTTAACTCTTTGTCAACATTTCATTATCAAACATTGTCATTACCAAACAACATGCTGGTTCTGTCTGTACATATTTACTTCTCTTGACCACAGCCTTAGAAATTAATCTTCATTCAGAATATAATTTGATAAAGAAAATACTCTGAATGGCAAGCCTTCTGATCAGTAGCTTTAGGCCACAGTTTAGTTGTTGTCCTAAAACATCATATTAATTTGCCCAATAAAGTATTTGTTGCTTTATATGCTAAGAATAAAACAACAATGTGAATAAAATATATAAAAATAATTTTATATATACACGTTACATGTCCTGTAAAGGTAGAGCATAATTAAGAAGTTATTTGTTCCCCTTTTATGTTTCCAGACTCTCACTCTCAAATACGCATCATAGGCTTGGTGACCCACTTCTATTGGGTCACTGAGGTATAGTCTCATTGCAGCTTCTTCTCAGCCAGTGCAGCCAGTTCCAAAGCCTTCCTCTTCTTCAGCTTCTTCTTAAGCAGCAACAGGTCGATGTAAACGATGCGCCCAAGCACCCTTGAGGCACACATAAGCCCACCGTGTAGTGCACCAATGATCCCACAGCTAAACATGTCCTGACCTGAAAAATGTAAAAGAAATCACACCTAAATAATTGCGCATGCATCACTTCTTCTCTTATACTTGGTTGCTTCCTTCTGTATATCCTGTTAAGACTCTCATAGAGAGTTCCTGTCCAATTTAGTCCAACCGCATTATAATGGGATGCACATTTTAGCTTTTTACCTGCTGTTTCAGACTGAGAACTGGAATTTAGCTTTGGTGATTCTGCTAGTCAGTATAAATTTCCCAGGGTTTTATCATGGTACATGTACGTTTGAACCTGTGCCCTTTTTATTGGGATAGTTGTGATCTGTATCTGTGGTCTTTGGCACACTGACCACTTTTTGCTCCATAAGATAAAAAAAAGGGAAAGATAAACTAAAAGCCATTTAAGAACTTTGATCAGGTAGATTCTTTAGCGATCAGTAATACATAACTCAATAAAAGCTCTGCAGAGTTTGAAAGTATCATCATACCTGATACATAGAGATTTTTGACAGGTGTTTCACAGCGGTTCTTGGCCATTATATCCATGTGATAGCGATCCAAGTTGTGATCAGTTGAGTAAATGGCTCCACGGTACGACCCGAGGTAGAAATTGTTGGTCAGCGGAGTAGCTACGTCCTGGAAGACCAGCTGAGAAAAACAGAGAAACTTAAAAAACTGCTCAACTCAACAACTAAACCTTTCAAGATAAGACATGCTTGATATACTACTAAAGTCTTACCTTTTCTCTGAGTTTAGGGTATAAGACACAGGCCCAGTCAAAGAGATGTTTGGCAAATCTGTTCTTGTATTCTACATAGTCAGCTCCTCGCCTTTTCACTGGAGTGTCCTTCCACTCCTCAAACCACTCATAATTGACCATAGTCAGAATAGTCATGCAGGATTTACCTGGAAAAATAAAATTGCCTGCTGTTAGAAGTATTAGGAAACCCAGAGTCAAGAGTTAAAAAAAGAGTTGAGCTCAGTTACAGTTACAGGTAGATAAGGTTATAACATGAGTCTGTTCATTTCTGAAGTTAAGGGTAAATCTAAATCAAGTCGTAAGTCAGTGCTGTAAAGGGATTGCATTAGGTCTGAGTTTGTTAAGAACAGTTTTAAGTGAAGAATAAGGGAAAGATTGAGTCCATTCTTAAGTCTGACAAGAACAAGTGCCAGTTAAGCCACAAATACATTTACGATAACTCCAAGTCTGTTTAGTGCAAGTCTCAGTGTAATTTTATTGTATTTCAGGTTTCAGGAGTCACAACAAGCTAGATTAAGTTTAGTCATGAGTAAGTCATAATGTGGTTTGGCAAAGCTGCTCCAGAAGTTGTACCTGGATGACGAATCTGTGACATGGGGTCTTTGGGGGAAGGGAAAGTCACAAACATCATGGGAATGTTTTCTGGAGCCTCTTCCTTTCCCAAGCTGAAGAAATCATCCATCCTTTACGTAAACAAATACATTTTAGAAACAGAAAAACCTTCAATATGATAAAAAAATAATCTTAAGTAACTTTATAGGAACTTAAAAACTACTTTGTAAAATTGTAAACAATGTTGTTTGGTGTAAAATAGATGTGTTTAGATATAGAGAAACTGCATCAGTACTAACATGGCATCCATGTCGTTATTCTTAAAGACCCATCTGCTGACTGCGCTGATGCCCAGCTCTTCTGCTGTGCCGTCAAATCCAGAGAAGAGCAAAAGGGATCCTTTTCCAGGTCTTACCATATCCAGACGATTCTGGATTTCTGTGAGATGAGAGAGCATTTAGACCAAATCTGCAGGAGACCACAGAGCAGAGATACTGTGAAGAAGTGATAATACAATAAAAGACTGACCTGGTTTGACTTGTATCTCTGGGGGCAGGAGTCTCTTGAAGGTGTTAAAGATGCCACAGTTGGAGATGACAACAGGAGCCCGAACTTCAATTTCTTCTTTACCCTTTTTGACAGCAACGCCTGTCAAAGACCAACACCATTAGACACTGGACACTTTACTTAATGCTGAAAATTATGTCATGGTGTTTTGGTCTGAGTGTATGGTGGGTAAGGTTGCCTTCAAGAATGATTTGATATTTTAAAGAATCCATTTTTTAAACACGTAAGGCTTTCTCAAAGAACTGTTTTTCGCCTTTTTTCAGGGCCAAACAGTAGATCGGTATTCCTAACTATACATTTGATGCAGTTGGACTGGTATCTCCTCTTTTTGCCTCTTACCATATGCAGCTCCTTGACTGTCCACCAGGATTCGACTGACAGGAGCACGAACCAGAACATTCCCTCCATACTTCTGGATGACCTTAGTGATGTGGTATGGGATCTCACTAGCACCACCTTTTGGGTAGTATGCTCCACGCTTGAAGTGATGCAGCATCAGGGCATTGATCAGACTGCTGGAATCTCTTGGAGGAGTACCTAGTAATTTAAACTATAGTTATTACAAGTTTTAAGTGTTCAGAACATTCCTCTAAGTTACTATACAACAACAGTTTATGCTCCTGGAGATATAAGTTTGTGTGAAGAGTCTCACCATAGAAGTAGTATGCAAAGATAACTTGGAGGTCCTTGTTGGAGGTCAGTTTCTCGACCAGATCTGTGGCACTTATGCTTAACAGCCGGAAGGCAGAGGAATAGAGGTTGGCAAGACCACTCCTCACCAGGAATAGGGCCAACCACTCTGGGATCAGCTTCAGTGCAGCCAAGAAGGGAGTCTTCCTAGCTGACAACTGTAGAGATAAAAGATAAGTTAAGTCGTGGTCTACAGTCACAAAGCGTTTTTGTTTGATCACATAAAAAAACTATAAGAACCATATTTAGTTGCCCAAAGAAGTTTTTACCTAATTTCTTTCACCACTATGGGTCCTAGGCATCTAGGCATCAATACTTTAGAACCACTGGGAGTATGTTAGAATTTTGAGCTCTAAAGTCACAATGTTCTGTCCCAGTGAGAGCAGATTTAAAGTTAAACTCTACCTTCATGATCTTGAAGAACTCCTCAATGGCTTCGGTGTCATCAGGAAACTGCTTTTTAAGATGTTCCTCCATTTCAGTTTTGCCTGAGCAGATAGTGTATTCCCTAGTTTCCTTTCCTGTGCCAATCACGACCGTGTCAAAATGCTGGTCGAGCTCTGCAAACTCCAGCTGGCCTTCAGTGATCTGGTCAAAAATGATCTTAAACAAACTGTTCTCGTGCAACTGACCGACGTAATGAAGCCCTGTGGAGACAGAAGTAAATCAGAGAATTTATTCAACACTTAGTTAATGGCACTGCGCACAATAATGACCTGGGCTGAGCCACAGCCAGGGAGTCAGAGTGCCACCTCATGGTAATCTCTCACACGTATGTTTTCCCTTTTCTAAGCCGAATTCATCCACATGCTTGGGCTCAGTCCAGAATTTTTGGCAGCAGTCTGGCTGGTATTTTTGGAGGCTTTTTAACGGCATTTTAAATTTTCTCTTGGATCTTTTCTCAAGCTCTACTATATCTCATGAGCTTATCACGTGCATGTTCCATGCTCTAATCTTAAAGCCTCTTTCAGCTGTCAGCTTTGAGACAATCATGGGTTCCTCTGATTGAAGAACATTGAATTCTCCAAAACAATAATCATGATTTCATACTGTATTTTGCCATCTTTTCTTGTACAATATAATATCCATACCCAAGCACTGATAGCCCAGGTGGTTTCCACCATAAAAGCTAAAGTTTGACTCTTAGCTGCCGATTGGTCAACATAGACTGAAATGACTTAATTATACTTGAGTGAAGAGTTCTTACCAACATCAAACTCAAAACCTTTATCCATAAAGGTGTGGCAGCAGCCTCCAGCCTGGTCGTGTTGTTCCAGCACAAGGACTTTTTTGCCAGTTTTGGCAATTGTAGCCGCTGCCGTCATCCCACCGACCCCGCTGCCAATCACGATTGCATCCAAATCCTTGGGCACTTTCTGCTTGGCGAAGCCTGGAAACACAGAACATGGACACTGGACTGTCATAATTTTGTTGTTTTTAAATGAATAAACACTATATGTCTAATTGTATTATGACCCACTGCTGGTTATCTCTATAGACATTTTCTGACCAATAGCAGCTTTGAGCTTTTGGGATGAATAGCAGAACTAATCATCCAACTGATCCATATCACTCATGAGGTTTAAGGCAAGCAAACAATAAACATTTCAAAGTTTTAACATCTTTCCTAGAAGGGCAGCTCGTACCCTTGACCTACTTATCATAATTTTCTTTCTACAGCTTTACATAATTAGGGTAGAGTTTAGTATGTTTGAGTTTGAGCTTTAAAAACCTGTAATCTTATATAATAATATGTTAGGGAATGTTAAGAGTTAAGAGGCTTTCTGGACTCTGGTCGCCTGACCAATCTCCCAATCCAGTGTTTTATGATTTGAAAATTATTTCTGATATTGTTACTATTGTATTGTATATCATCACTGACAGAACAGTGCATGCAGTTCTATATTGGTGACTTGATAAATGAACCAATGCATGATCAGACTCATCATCCACTCACCTTGCTTCAAAAGCTTGTCTCTTTTCTTCTGGTTAAGCTCCATTGGTCCTGCAGGTCTTACACAGTCCTCTGAGAAAGGGCTCGGTCTGCCACACAAATACCAGTACATTCCACCTGCCCAGCTCAGGAACCACACCAGAAACGCCAGCAGCCACATCTTGAAGTGGATAAATGAGTTTTGCAGCAGCTAAAAGAACAGGGTTCCTAAAGATGCAGGGTAGCTGATACTAAAGATGCCCAGTAGTTTTCCAGCTGTTCCCAGAAGGTGTGAGCTTCAGACCAGATGTGGTGTCTGTGGAAAAGTAAAAAGTGAGAGGCCTTAATATAGATTAGGGCTCTAAACATGTTGATTTACATGAGTATCTTTCATCCATTACAAGTGCAACAAGTCTGTATGACTTTTATGTACTGTTTTACTGTAATATAGAATTAGCAGTACAGATAACAGGCCAGGATGTGATTCGTTGAGGTTAATTCCTCAGTTGCAAATTGTTTCAAGCCTAAAACCTTCATTCCCGCTATTCAAAGCACAGACCAGTAGGACAACCTGCTTGGTTAGATCTACCCAGATATCACAGAATCAGTAACTCTAATTGGACAGCATTCTTTAGGGCGTGTCAACATTGCAACCCTTTTGTTTTCATACAGAACTCTACTGTGAAGTAAGGGTCAGTTTCCCAGACCTGGATTAGGACTAATCCTGAACTATATTTCCAATAGAGAATCTCCATTACAATCTTGCAGTTCAGGATTAGTCTAAATCTTATTCTGGGAAACCGACCCACACACTTTTAATACAAACATGAATATTTTCAATAAAAATGAACTAAAATGTATTAAGAAATGAACAAGCTGATTCTCCACTCCACACTGTTGCTTATGCAGTTTATAAGTATTTTATAAGATTATAAGAAATTGGCAGAGACTGAAGGTCTGATTTATAAACCCTGCATTATTAGGTATTATTATTATTAAGCATTATTATTATTAATAACACTTGAAAAAATTTAATTCACTTAGCGAGAATAATTAGCGTTTATATATCTTCTGTCAGTATAATACTGTGATCTTCAAAAAAATCTTCAGCAAAATCTTAGAAAAAGCACTAAATGTCTTTTAAATTTGGAAATTATCTGGTTTAAATGTATCTGCCTTTGAAATGCCTGAAAGTGGACTAACGCATGGTCTTTGTGTTGCTGTTATCAGGTAACATAACCCTAGATAACCCTGAATAATAACATAATAAGATAACCCTGAACAGTGCAGTGCCTGCAGAACTTTATACCAGCTCTAAAGTAGTTAAAGTCATTCAGAACAGATAAAGAGAGAACTATATTGAACGTCAGAATTTTTATATACTGAATAAGAATTTTGATACACTTTTCAATAAAATGCAGTTGTTAATAAATATCATAGCACTTGCAAAATATTGAATATACTGTTAATAGTAATTAAGGCATCTCCCGTCAGCATAATTTTGTTATTATCAAAAATTTCCCTTGATCAAAATCCCAGCAGCAGTACACCTACCTCCAGAACAACAGCGTTTCTGAAGTTTTCCAGTCTGGAGTTAGACCCAGTCCCAGCGCTGAAACAGTCTCAACTGGAGTCTCCAACCAGCTACTTCTGTGACTTGACAGGAGCTGACTCTCTGTTTTTATACTCCTGGATTTTGGTACCGCCTTTGATATTATCAGTGATTATGTGTTACTCGCCATGCTTGAAAAACTTGCAGGAATTAAAAGATTTGCTCGCTTGTGGTTCAGATTTTTTTTCTTTTCATTTGTTTACACAATGAAAGCTCTGATATTGAACAAATGAAACATGGTGCCCCATGGCCTGGTAACCTGCTGATCTACAAAAAAATCACCTACTGACACACAAATCACACAAATCGCTGTGTTTTGACCTGCAGAATTTTGGCAAACTCATTTAGTCTGTCTTTAAATCCCGGTCATGTCTGGTTCACTCGCAAGAAACTGATCTATTTTCAGAACTAGAAAATACAAATTTTAGAGGAAGTGGGAAGGATTGAGAGGGAAAGTTATTCATTTTTTCATTTGAAATAGTTCCTTCAACTATACAACATTGTGTTAAAGAGATGCATTGTAAATCTGACATAGGTTATGCAAAGTTATGGATCTGATTTTTTTCATATATATAATTTTAAGAGTTTTTTTGTTTCACTGTTTTACACCCAACCCTCTTGCATACAAGGACTGTTTGAAGTCCTACATACATAGGCTCAGACAGTTGCTGAGCCTCTTCTCTGATGATGGTTTGCCAAACCTGGATTATTCTTTAAGTTTTTGGCAGCATTTGGAGTGTATGCTTAAATTGAATTTATTTTCACACAAAAAACAACGAATCAAAGTTTGCTTATATCAAGTTGATATTTTTTTCTGTCTTTTACAAGCATACTAATTGTCAGGCTAACTATCAGCTAAACTATCAAAGTCAAAACCCACTCTGCGCTGGTCAAAATCAAAGCTGGTAAACAGGTAAATAAGTATAAATAATAGATATTAATGGCAGCAAATATTATTAAAAATATTATACTGTACACTCTAATAGGTAAAAAACATAAATGTGAAATAGACAGGGGGTGATCTGCGAGTCTTACTTACACAGTCCTCAGAAAGGGCTCGGTGTGCCAAATAAAAACCAGTTCTAGCAGGAAAACTCTAGAAACAAAGTGCAGCAAGAAAGATTTAATCCCAATAAACACGTATGACAATTAGTAATAGTGAATATAGTGTATATAGAGTCTTTGGCGAAAGCCCCGTCGAAGCCCAGGTCCGCAGCGTCTGGAACCTCGCAGATCCTGCCGTACTTGTACGGCGGGGGCGGAGCCTATCCCCTGGGCAACCGGCGGGACCGAACTGGAGGCGGTGGGGAAGGAGGAGGGTGAAAACGTATGTCAGCGTCTGCAAGCAGGGGAGAACAGGTATGAGGGAGGTCTTTTAAGGACAGGTGGGAGTTGGTGATTGGCTGAGAAAAGTGGCGTGATTTCGAGTTTCCCGCTAGAACCTACGCGGAGCTTTCAGTTCTAGCAGGAAAACTCTAGAAACAAAGTGCAGCAAGAAAGATTTAATCCCAATAAACACGTATGACAATTAGTAATAGTGAATATAGTGTATATAGAGTCTTTGGCGAAAGCCCCGTCGAAGCCCAGGTCCGCAGCGTCTGGAACCTCGCAGATCCTGCCGTACTTGTACGGCGGGGGCGGAGCCTATCCCCAAAAATATAAAAAGATATAATTACCCACAGGAGGATCCTTTACCTGGTTCACGTATTCTGGAAGGAAAACAGTTATAAACAAGCTTGAATAAGGCGTTCAAGATTAAAGTGTTATTTGCTGAGTACGTGTGTATTACAGTTGCGCTCATGTTTTGATAGCATACATTTATTAGGTTCGTTGTATACAAAGTACTTGTATACACTGCTTGAGGCTATTGTAGAAGCGTATGATAAGCGTAACGTTGACGTGATCAGCATGAGAAAACACTGCGGACTAACAATACATTAAGCCTTTGAGGGGCACAACTTTTGGACGCCGTCGTAGCAAAACGCGGACTACGAGTCCAAAGGGAATGAGAGCGGGCACGGCCCGCTGTGCAGAAAAAACTCAGACTATGAGTCTATGAGCATAGGAACGGGCACGGCCCGTGTTGATATCTAGGAGCATAAGGAGTAGGATATTTGAGCGAGCGCGAGCTGTCGTGGCAGTACGTTATAACAGTATATTCATTTGACGTCTGTATAAAAATCTTACAACCGCCTCCAGTTGTTTGCAATTAAATAGATATATTAAATAGATATATAAATAAATATATATATATATGTACATAAATTACTTACTCAAACATCAGGTATCCCGAACAAGATGGGTGAGGGTATAAGAGCGAGCACGGCTCGCGACTGCAGCAGCGCGGACTACGAGTCCAGTGGGTATTTAGAGCGGGCACTGCCCGCGATCGCAGCAGCGCGGACTACGAGTCCAGTGGTTATTAGAGCGGGCACGGCCCGCGATCGCAGCAGCGCGGACTACGAGTCCAGTGGTTATTAGAGCGGGCACGGCCCGCGATCGCAGCAGCGCGGACTACGAGTCCAGGGTTAATAGAGCGGGCACGGCCCGCGATCGCAGCAGCGCGGACTACGAGTCCAGGGTTAATAGAGCGGGCACGGCCAGCGATCGCAGCAGCGCGGACTACGAGTCCAGGGTTAATAGAGCGGGCACGGCCCGTGATCGCAGCAGCGCTGACTACGAGTCCAGTGGGTATTAGGGCGGGCACGGCCCGAGAATTAAACTTTCCATTATCATTGACTGCTATAACAACATTTTACTGATGATTGTTATTAGACACCTTGTAAGTCATGATGCGAACAAAGCAAATATAACAGGGGTAGCGAAATTAATGTCAAAACAAATGTCAGGAAGCACCAAATGCAGAACCAAGGACAGACTGTCCTTGGAGAACACCCCCAAAACCAAAGGACCAGGGAAATTAACATCAGCACAAACCATAAGACATAAAGCAACGACAAACCGGATCGGATACGTAACATTGAGGCACGGAATTTGCACAGCAGTACGTCAAAGCAACCCGTGATCGGTAAATGCGCAAAACTTCGGCCACTAAAAAAGTTCTAAGGCAATAGCAACCGCTGCCCACGGCGTTGATGAATATGTAAAAACACGGAATCGTAAAAGTAGAATTTCTGCAAGAAAGGTACATGCCAATCATGAAACAAAACATAGCACAGGCAACACAAAATTAACCCAATAAAAGGCAGCAAATCACCAGAATTAGACCAGGTACGGAGTCAGTGCAGTCCACGAATCACGTAATCGAGAACCTGTGCAGTACTTTACATACAAGCAGCATCGGACACGAGTCCAATCAAGCAGCGGAGCGGGCACGGCCTGAGACAATAAACAACGCGGACAGCGAGTACAGTAAAGCATTAGAGCGGGCACGGCCCGAGACAATAAACAACGCGAACTGCGAGTACGGTAAAGCATTAGAGCGGGCACGCCCGAGACAATAAACAACGCGAACTGCGAGTACGGTAACGCATTAGAGCGGGCACGCCCGAGACAATAAACAACGCGAACTGCGAGTACGGTAAAGCATTAGAGCTGGCACGGCCCGAGATAATAAACCACGCGGACTGCGAGCCAGTAAAGCATTAGAGCGGGCACGGCCCGAGATAACAACGCGGACTGCGAGTACGGTAAAGCATTAGAGCTGGCACGGCCCGAGATAATAAACCACGCGGACTGCGAGTACGGTAAAGCATTAGAGCGGGCACGGCCCGAGATTATAAACGATGCGGACTGCGAGTATAGCAAACCATTAAAGCGGGCACGGCCCGAGATAAGAAACCGCGCAGACTGCGAGCCATTAAAGCATTACAGAGCGGGCACGGCCCGAGATTATGAACAACGCGAACTGAGAGTACAGTAAAGCATTAGAGCGGGCACAGCCCGAGATAATAAACGATGCGGACTGCGCGTACAGTAACCAGCAGAGCGGGCACGGCCCGAGATAATAAACAACGCGGACTGCGAGTACAGTAAACCATTAGAGCGGGCGCGGCCCGAGATAATAAACAACGTGGACTGCGAGTACAGTAAACCATTAGAGCGGGCACGGCCCGAGATAATAAACAACGCGGACTGCGAGTACAGTAAACCATTAGAGCGGGCACGGCCCGAGATAAGAAACAACGCGGGCTGCGAGTACAGCAAAGCATTAGAGCGGGCACGGCCCGAGGTAAACAACGCGGACAGCGAGTCATTAAAGCATTAGAGCGGGCACGGCCCGAGATAATAGGCAGCGCAGAAAGCTAGACATTAAAGCAGTAAAGCCAGGCGGACACTGTGCGATTTTAGCCCGATTTTAAGCCCGATCTGGTCGGATGCGACTGAATTTCATGATCGGGCCGAATTTTAGCTTGATCGTGCGTCGTTTGTCGTGCAGTGTGAGAGGGGAAGCCATGTCCGATTAATTGCCCATACGAGCTGCGAATGAGCAGTCGGACGCGACCAGGGATTTCTGACATGCCAGAAATTTTGGTCGCTTGTCTCACAGTGTGAGCTGTTTTGCGGGCCGATTTCTTAACGTCACGACCTGTTTTCCCAAAAATCTGCACAGTAACTATATATAATTATTAGTCATATTTATTTCTGTCAGTTATAAGGATTTATATTTATGTTCGGTACACAGACTTATAGCTTAATATAGCAGACACAGGCATTCTGCTGTTTAAGAATTTCAACAGATGCTTATTCTCAGTCAATAGCTGGAGTTTTTGAAAAGAAAAATTAAAAGAGAAAATATCTTTGACAAACATAAATTTATTTTATTTCACTTTGCTATTATATCTGAAAAATAAAGCACATTGTCAGCCTCTGATGCTGCCCGTCAATTATATAAAACCTAAAACATGCACAGAAATATAAAGCTATATTTTGTTATTCCTTTCTTTTCGCCAGGGCAAATTTATTAAAATTATAAATATGTTAATTTATTAATTAAAATCTCGTCCAGTGCTCCAGAATATTAGCCAAAGCCAGCTTAGCGCAGCGCGTGGCATTGCGCGCAGCATTGCCCGCATAATAACCTCCGTCTTCTAAAATAAACGTTTTAATAAATAAGGTCGGAGAAGTGTAGTAAAATTAGTGCTATTAAACTTACTAAAGCTAATAAATGTACTGATAATTAATCAAGATAAATCAGACAAAATGCGCTGCGCCTCTCTCTCGCTCTCTTTCGCAGCGCGGAGCTGAATTCAGCGCGAGGCTACAGAAACTCAGTTCAGTTGAATAAAAATAAGTAAGGGCGTACAAGCAAAGGGCCTGTAAGTAAATATTGTCAAATATAAAGAATAGTTTGAGGTTTTGGTGAGCTGTTTTCATGATTTGAAACTGAAACTAACTGAAACTTTGATTAATCTGCAGAAAGCCTGGGTTATTTTAAACGAATTTTTAATGAGTTTATATTTTATATTTATTCATTTTAATTATTTTTCTTCTTTTATTAATCAAATCATTAAATATATATCTTTATAAGATATACATTTTTTACCTTTTATGTCAATTTTTATTATATTTTTTTAAGGTCCTATTTTTCCTTTTTTACGTATATATTTTATTCGTCTATAATAAATGTCAGTTTTTATTTATATTTTTTATATATTTTTTAAATCCCTTTTAAAATGTTAATGCTCAGCGGCACTGTAAATGAGGGTCCCTATCCAGTGTGAATAACCTATTGCTTGTTTAATATTCAGTGTTTCAAAACCAGTTTTTACATAAACAATAAACAGAATAAAAAATAAAATTATTTTATTTTATTTAAGCTGCTGGTGTTTCTTTCGCAGCCTGACGCGCAGTCATTTTTCTATGCGCTCTCCTTCTGTAAAACGGACAACCCGTAGAGTCCACGTCGCCTCAGCCACCTGCGAGTCCATGTACGTCTCTTCCGTGGACTTTCAGCGCACAACAGGGCACAAATAAGCAAAGCTAAGCGCTTTCTTTTGCAAGGCGTTGTGTTGAAGCGAGAGTTTGTACGCAAAGAAAGCTCCGCCTACGGGCTGCGTTTAGACGTGCAGTGTCAGCTCCCCTGTCGCAGCAGGTCAGTCGGACCGTACAGTGTGTGCAGATGAATCGCAGGCGTTGTTCATACACGACAAACGATTCAAACGTGCAGTTTGAGCTCTCCAGAACGCATCCGATTAAAAAAATCGCACAGTGTCCGCCTGGCTTAAGTAGAGCAGGCACGGCCCGAGACAATAAGCAGCACGGAAGCGAGTACAGAAAAGCAATTGAACGGGTACGGTCCGAGATAAGAAGCAGCGCAATAGGCACTTGCGACGAGCAAAACAGCTGCATAACAATGCTTTATAACAAAAAACGTATTACAACCAATTATGAAATTTACAAAATAGCGCCACTTCGACAAAATAACTTAAAACAAATGAAACAGTCAATACAAATCACCCAATACGAAAAAATATTAAAGCAGCTCCACAACAAAAAAGTGCCACAATACAAATATCAAATACAGTGCTTGTAAATTAATGTGTAAAATACGAAGGTATATAAAATGGAGAAAACGGCACCCATAATAGAGCCGGTTCAAATAGGTGACTTCGAAGAGTCGGCTCCTGAGCCGGATCGATCGCGAACGACACATCAATAACATTCAGCAACAGTAAAGCCCAAGACCGATAAACGAACCATAGGAGCGTCGCGAGAATGAGATCACAACGAACGAGGATTAACCAAGTACACTAAGTTTATTTATCATCGATCAAATTAGGTTTTGGTGCTGCATGAACGAAACACTTTGCAAGCAGTGCCTGAAGGGTCAGCTCCACTGAGGCGTGGGCGTGTGTGTGTGTGGACAGTAGGAAGGGAGCAGGCTATCAGCGCCACATTGCTGGTTCAATAAAAAACCCAAATTAATTTCGAGCACTAAACGTAAGCAACACAAGCAGGCGTGCGGAGCGGCAGAAACGTAAAAAACGGAGGGCGGGCGCGGGGCTAAAACTATCGGGTGCCAGCAGGAGCGGGTTTAAAAACAGCCCTCCAGCCCAGACTTCTCGAGCGAAGCGTACAAACTCAGCCACAGGCACCGGACAGAGCCGTGGAAAACGCAGAAACACCAAGCAACTATCCGAACACCGCCGAGAAAAGCCTCAGCACTAGACCAGAACGCCACAGAATCGACACTGAGCCGAAACAACCAGCACGATTCAGCACACGGCTGCGAGCCGAGACAAAGCATCGGAGCAGCAAGCCTCGAAGGCAAGCGCGACACGGTCACGTGATCCAGCAAAACAGGAACCCAGACCGCCAACAGCAAACAGAGCGAGGATCCAACCAAAACGCCAGCGACAGAACAGAGAGCAATACAAACCAACGTGGATCCTACGAGCAGGAAATCGAGCCAACTACGAACGAGCAGCCACGCAGACGGGCGAAAACGGCAAACTGAGAGCAGGCAATGACAAATGGCAGAAACACCATGAAGCCACGCTGCAACGACCGGCGCCCGAAAACGTATGTCAGCGTCTGCAAGCAGGGGAGAACAGGTATGAGGGAGGTCTTTTAAGGACAGGTGGGAGTTGGTGATTGGCTGAGAAAAGTGGCGTGATTTCGAGTTTCCCGCTAGAACCTACGCGGAGCTTTCAGTACACTCCACCTGCCCAGCTCAGGAACCACACCAGAAACACCAGCAACCACATCCTGAACTGGATAGTGTGACTCTGCAGCAGCTAGAAACAGGGCAAGTTGTTCAAAAACATAGCCAGCTAAGTAGCTAAAATTTTGAAAGTTAGCTAAATGAGCAAGGTAAGTAGCTAAAAACAGGGAAAATTAGCTTTAAAGAACAAGCTAGCTAGTTAGCCAAGTAGCTTAAAATTTGGAATTTTAGATAGCTGAAAAGAAAGGTAGCTAAAAAACTGAAAATTATCTTGAATGAACAAAGTAGCTAAAAACAGGGAACATTAGCTTTAAAATAATAAGGTAGCTAGCTAGTGTTGTAGAAAAGAAAATGAAAGGTGGGCTACCCCCACCTCTCGTCCGGGGTACAACTCCCCTGCGTGTTCGTTTGATAGAGAGAGTCAGACAGGTGGAGTGAAGTTGAAAGCAAACCAAGTATTTATTATAAAGTACTGAATATTCAGGAGAACTAACACATGAAAGACCGTCTAACAGCCGTCCCAGCATAAGTTCTGACCCCCCTCTGATCTGACTCCATGTTTATACCCCAAATGACGTGAAACCTGCTGATGAGGCGTTGCTAAAATCATCTCATGTTAGCATGCGTAATTTCACGTGTTAGTACTCAAGTTTCACGTGTCTGACCGGACCACTAGTGTTTGGCCTTGACTGTGTTCTTCCAGAATGGAACATCGTGGCACTATCTGTGTGTGTGCGTCACCCCCCGCTTTGAAGCCGCTGCACGTTCCCCCACACACAGAAGGCCGCTTTGATCAAATGATCAAAATATAATGATCAAATATAATGTGAGTATTGGTTAATGCATATACAATACAAGGTTTCACACAATAATTATGTAATTATAGATACTAAGATAAGTAATCATTATTGAAAGATATTTGTCAATACACTCAAGGTAAAATAAACAGTTACTCTTCACTAGCTAAGTAGCCGAAAACAGGAAAAGTTAACTAAAAAAGTACGGAAGCTAAAAAGAAGGAAAGTTTCCTAAATTAACAAAGTAGTTATCTAGTTAGCCTAGCAACTGATACTGGGAATGTTAGCTAGCTATAAGCACAAGCTAACAAAGTAGCTAAATTAGGGAATTTTAGCTAAAAGAACAAGGTAGCTAGTTAGCCTAGGTGAACAAGGTACGTAGCTAAGTAAAAAAAAAGCAGGAATAGCTAAAAGAGCAAGAAATAAGGTAAGTAGGTAAAAAAAACAGGGGACATTATCTTGAAAGAACAAAGTAGCTAAGTAGCCCAAAACAGGAAAAATTAGCTTCATAAGAATAAGGTAGCTAGCCAGCTAGCTAAGTAGCTTAAAACAGGGAAAGTCATTTAAAAGATTAAGAAAGCTAAAAACAAGAAAAGTTTTATGAATGAATGACGTAGTCGGCTAGTCAGCCAAGGAATATTAGTCAGCTAAAAACAAGAAAAGTTTTATGAATGAATGACGTAGTCGGCTAGTTAGCCAAGGAATATTAGTCAGCTAAAAACAAGACATTTATCTAACTTAGCTAAAATATCAGTAAATTAGCTAAACAGACAGTGTTATTAACAGAGTAAGTTAGTAAGCTAAAAAGTAAGTAGCTAGCTTAAAGAAATAGTAAAATATTTACAGAAATGTGAGCGTTTTACTCCCTTTTGTGAGATAATGTTGATAGTAGAGGTCAGATATATATATATATATATATATCTCTGGAACATTGACATAAATCACACATTTCAGTTGTATTTATGATAAATTACTTTCAATTTGTTTTACATAGTCAACTAGTTCGATTAACATTTCAAAAGTTTGCCTCGGTTGCCTTAAAATGATTTGTTCTTTTGTCTTAAACTTTATTAAAACTGTATAACTTCTAACTATATTTATAACTTTATATATTCTTATTAACTTTTACATGATTCTTCAAATAATTTTAATGTACAACACACAAATATCCAGATGATTTAGTATAGTATACAGTGCTCTGAAAAAGTATTCGTAAAAAAGTATTCTAAAGTGAATAATTGGAGATTAAACTAATATTTAATCTCATTTAAGTAAGTTCAAGTAAGTTTACTGATTAACTTAAGTATTAAATAATATTTTTCAACCAAAATATGTTTAGTCATGTATCTTCTTTATCGCAATAAGAAATAACCTTTTTTTTTTCTTGCACAGATCCTCCAATGGCATGCTGATCCAATACCACTCACAGTGTACGTGGTAAGCTGATTGACTTTTTGTTGAAGGACTTTTATCACGGTGGAATACTTTCCTCAGTCCCAGTTTCTGAAGGTAGGAAATCATACTCTGCTTTAGTGTGTCACAGCACATGTTGAACTGTAGATCTCCACAGCCGGCAGCACTTATGTAGCCCCAAATCACACTCCCACCACCATGCTTGACTGCAGGCAAGACACATTTGACATTCTTATACCAGTACGGCTTTATCTGCCACTTTGCATATTACAGGAACTTCTGGCTATTCACGATTTTCCTGAACTTTAACCTTTCCCATGATTCGTAGCTGAAGCCGGTTTGTGGTTTCCGGTTAGAGTGTTTACATTATGAGCGAAAGTGAACGTTTGTTGCTGCTTTATTAAAAAAACATGGCCAAGAATACTAGGTGGTTGCATAGTACGGGCGTATTAAAACGTTGTGGTGACTGTGATTTAACAGTGGCCCACCCTTCCACGCTCTCAGAGTGGGTAGATAACATGAAGCTGTGGCCTGAAGTTAGCTATATTGATATAGTTAACTACTTCGTCTTTTCCGAGGGCGTAGATGGCGAAGAGCTACGGAACTATAAGAGCACAGAGGCATACAATTACCTGTATAGCAACAAAATAGGAAAGGTTTTGTATAAAAAACACGGTGACTTTATTTTTTTGAAAGCTGAGGTAGAGCCGAGTCAGACCGTCAGCCGAGGTAAACATCAGGCGTGGGTAATGCTGAGGGAAAGTGGAGTAGTCGAGACAGTGGGTTGCTCGTGCATTGCAGGGTTGGGGAAGTCCTGCAGCCACGCAGCAGCTGTTTTGTGGAAGGTAGGGATAAGTTCAGAACGTATTTGCTGTGAAACATTGAAAAAAATAAATTATATGTATAATGTCTCGTTTGTTTGTTGTAGTTTTACTTTTACGAGTGAGTACTTCTATTGTGCATATTAAATAACTAAAAAGGTATAAAATACTATTATTATTTCAGGTGCAAAACGCAGTGGTCAGTGGAAAGACAGGGAGTACATGTACAGATGAACAGCGCAGGTGGAATGCAGGGACATCAAAAAATCTTCAGCCTAAACGGCTGTGTGAGATTAATTTCAGACACCATAGAGCAGAGGAGACGTATGAGTGCAAGGACAGGGCAGTAGAATCTCAGTCACTCCCAAAGACACCACATCACCTGTCACACAAAGAGTTCAAAGAGAGTGTAGAAACAGCTCCTACCAGGCCACTTTTTCTTTTAAAGAATACTTTACTGGAGAAGTGTTACAGTGCCACTCCTTTAAAGGGGCAACCTTGTGGGCAAACAAACACAGTAGATAAAACAACCTTTGTGGCACACCAAACCCACAGTAATGATCTAATTTGTGAAAAATGCAAGGCATTCTACCAGGCATACATTGAGGTTACTGATGAAAAAGCAACTCAAATTGAATTTGAGACAAGAGAGCAAAGTGCATCTGATTTGTGGCACAGTGCAAGAAAACTCAGAATTACAGCTAGTTCTGCAAAAAAGGTTCCAGTACATACTACCACAAAAAAAGACAAATTTCTATGTGAGCACATGTACCCTACCTTTAGAGGCAACTATGCAACCAATTATGGGAAAGAAAATGAACTTATAGCTTGCAAACAACTCAAAGACCAAGGGATGAACATTTCACACAGAGGGACTGTTATAAGTCTCCAAGAACCTTGGCTCTCAGCAAGTCCAAACGGAGTCATTGACTCCAGTGTGCTTCTTGAAATAAAATGTCCTGTGCCAAACAAAAGCCACACGTCACTAATTGATCAGCTTACTCATAAATGCAGTGACCTCAAATTAGTGGATGGAAAGCTTCAGCTGCAGAAAACTGGTAGCAGAGGATACTACATGCAATTGCAACTTGCAATGTTCTGTACATGTCTGAACACAGCCAGGTTGTTCATCTGGACACCTAATGAGAATGTTGTTCTTACAGTTGACTTTGACGAAGTGTATGTACAGGAGCATGTACAGCGTCTGAAAGGTTTTTACTTTTCATGTATGCTGCCTCACCTTGTAGATGAATTTGCTGGGGGGCGGTTTACACTGAATAGCAGATATGTTGACATTATGAGAAAGGTCTAGATTAAAAGTATAATGTGTGCTGTACATCAGAATGACATCTCTGAATGCAGTTGAGCTGTGTAAATAAATTACAATCATTTTTATGTAAAGCATGTGCAAAGTTACACAGAAATACAATATTTTATTCTGTTTTATTCAAATGATCTTCACTACAACAACAATACAAATCACAAGTTAGAGGCAATGTAAACAATTCATTACACAGAAAAGGTTCAAAAGCTATTAATGGTTTGCATACTGTTATGAAAAAAAAACACTAAATATTTTACAAATAAATAATCAACTTTAGTGCACATTCTGTACAAATATTCACAGTAGGGAGTTAAACATGCTATTTGTGAAAGACTGTGTTTAAAGATTTGTAGTTACATGCATCAAATATATTGTAAATTGTCATGTATAAAATTTGCTGATCAATTAAACACTGGTAATGTATTACATCCATGCATTGTTCCAAGATATCTTTCTCTAGACATTTATTTGTCTGTGTTTTGTTACAATATATTTCTCAAAAAACAGGATCAGTGTCAGATCTGGTGCTTTGTATGGCCACAACTTTTTAAATTTAATGTAGAATACATATAGTAGTGTTACTTGTACCCTTACATAAAATTACTCAGAATCACGAATAAGTTCATCCCTCAGGTTCACAAGGGCAGCACATACTCTGAGAATTTTGTCTATCTTAGGAGCCATGGTAATTGGTACAACCTGTGACAGAATTTTATATACTTTCAAACGTCTAATTGCTCTCTCCACATGGATTCTAACATTTGCTATTCTTCTAGTTGCAGTGACCTGTTCCTCAGTGAGCTGAGCTCCTTTTTTAGTGAATGATGGCATTACTAACTTTACTGCCATTACTTCATCTCCAGCATTCAAGTAATCTAAAATCCCACAGTCCATTGTTATAAATTTATCACTGCATCGACCACCATAAGCTGCAGAGATGAACATGATAAGTCCACATGGGGCAACTGCTACAAGATATTTTACTGTGTTGTGTGAATAGTAATGGCTATATGATTCTCCCCTTGAATCCAAGTTTTTGGTTTTTTGTAGTAGGCTCTCGCTGCAGTCTAAAATACATGTAATATTTGGAAATGTTTTAAATGCGGCTGGCATTGTTGCCTTTATAGTTTCCTTTGGAAGCCATGGAATAAGGGGTCGTAAGACTTCCTCCAATTTGTCAATCCAATATGAGATGATCTTACTTGCCATATACACAGAATTGCCTGCTCAGATCTCCTAACACACGGTTCAGTTTCAATTTCATAAGGGTCAACAGTAGTTGGTCTCGTATGGGCGTTGTAAACGCACTGCTGTTAAACATTTCCATTGTTGAAACAAGGGTGTCAAATGTTTCAAGTTTTAAGCCAGTGTACAGCAGGGAATCTGTGTCATTCTGAAGCATGAAGTACCCAAAGTCATTACACTGTGTCATCTGGTCCCGCATAGCCTTTTCCTTGCCTGTCTTTGTGTAATCATGATCAAGTAGGGTGCGGTCTTCCCACTGTGTGTGAACGGAGTGGCACTGTGAGGCAGATGTACATTGACTGCTTTCAACTCCTGAGGGTCCTGTGTCAGAGGGTTCCAGGGGGAAGGCCACACAGCAATCTGATAAGAAATTTTTACACACACAATAAATACCGACAAAAAAGTATACAATTATATCTAAATAGCAAGAAGAGAATTATATCACTACTTAGATCCCTGCTAACAAATACAACTTGGTCAATTCAAGCTAGTTAAGATAGTCAATCTGGTCAACTAGCTCCAATTTTGACCTGCATATGGTATGTTTTAATTTCAGTTTAATGGCTTAGTTGGTTAACAAGCATGACCAACTTGACCAAGCTAGAAAAACATTATGACCAAGCTTAACCATGCTGGTCGACTAGTAAAAGCATACTGGCCAACCGACATCATCAAAATCTAATTCCACATACACTATGCTGGTAAAAAGCTGGTTAACCTGCTGCAAGACAATGTTGTAATACCACAAAAAAGTTAGTAAGGGTTCCGCACAAGAGAAGAGTTAATCACACTCACGAGATTCACCGTCTGCATCTTCATTAAGGTTGGTGGCTGTAGATGCCGTTTGGCTCACCCGAACTAGCTTTCTTCTCTTTTTTTCTGGTGGTCTTTCGTAACCCAAATACAGCTCCGGGTCAGGATGCAGCTCTGTAGGCTTCTTTTCAACAAAGTGAAACGAGCAAACATATATGGAGGATATTTCAGTTTTAAAGCTGCAAGCCACGCTAGGCTCCTTCCCTTCTCCTTCGGTACGGAGTGCAAAGCATAAGGCGCCGGACACGGACAGTGTTTACGAAGCTGCTGGTGTTCAAAACATGTACTTTCCAACAACAACTTCAACTTTTTTGAGTTGTTGTGGCACCCGACAACTGCACACGTCGAGCCTGAGCTCATTTTAGAAGCACGTAATCCGTATCAAAGCCAGCTGTATTCGTCTCACTAGCAATGTTTTGGTTAGCAGCGCTGAAATGCTAGCGCGAGCGGAACCAAAAAACCGGCAAACGGAAGTAGTGGGACGTCATGGACGCCCCCCTTGGGATGCCCGGAAAAACGTGAATAACCAGTGGTATTTACTTTATAACATTTATAACAACTCTAATTTTCTGTCTTTGACTGTTGTGGAAACAAAAAAATATAACTTTACATAAGCTAACTGAAAATGTATCATTAGTTTAAGCAGCAACAATGTACAATGGGAAATTTTCGGTTGAAGATTATCAGTTGAAAGGAAAATATATCTTATGACTAGGACTTATTAATGTTCAGAAAAACTTAATATTTAAGTTTTTATCAAACCCTTGGGCTGGGCAATATATCATGAATATATGTACATTTGAAACAGTTTTATACAAAATATTAATAAGGACCTTATTGTGACCTTTATTAAATTAAAAAAACAACTTTGCACAGTCTTGTGTAAATAATGTTGCAGAACCCCATAATTAAAGGAGCAGAATGGTGAATTTATTTCATCACCTTCAAGTAATTTTGTATAAAGCTAGCATTACCCTTTGCAAATTATTGCCAAATACTCCTGTTGAAATGTAGGCATTATTTCTGTTAAAGTTTGGGTAGTCTGGTTGTTGTCAGTCTCTCTGGTTTTGCTCATATCAGGTCTGGTTGCTGTTCTATTGATGGGCTTGTTAATATTGTGCACTGTTACTGCTCATACACTTTTTTGTATTAAACCTACATGTCCATTGGTACATCCACGTCTATTTGGTTTGTTTATCTTGTTGTTTATATATTGTTATATACATTTTAACCTGTTAACATCAATCTAATACCCTTTAACAATTTTGATATTGAACACTACCCACCCTCCAAGAAAGAACAATCAATGCTTTGGGTCACAGACTGTAGAATATACTGATGGATTTATTTCACAGTTTATTCAATACAATATACACAAAAGATACCACACACATAATTCAGACATAACATTAAAAATATCAGCCAAATATTATGTACATTTTTCTCCTGCCACCGAAGCACCGAATCCACACAATCTCTACAAAAAATGTCCTGTGGTATCGATTTCCCTGGATCACTTTGGTAGGCACTGACCACTGCATATCAGGTACATTCCACAGGACCTGCCTGATGTTTTGGAAATGTTCTGACCCAGTCATCCAGCAATCACACATATGGTTCTTGTCAAAACGTTTCAGATTTTAACTCTTTTTAACTTATCCATTTGTCCCGCTTTAACAGAATAACTTCACTTGCTGTTTAACTCTTTGTCAACATTTCATTATCAAACATTGTCATTACCAAACAACATGCTGGTTCTGTCTGTACATATTTACTTCTCTTGACCACAGCCCCAGAAATTAATCTTCATTCAGAATATAATATGATAAAGAAAATACTCTGAATGGCAAACCTTCTGATCAGTAGCTTTAGGCCACAGTTTAGTTGTTGTCCTAAAACATCATATTAATTTGCCCAATAAAGTATTTGTTGCTTTATATGCTAAGAATAAAACAGCAATGTGAATAAAATATATATAAAAATAATTTTATATATACACGTTACACGTCCTGTAAAGGTAGAGCATAATTAAGAAGTTATTTGTTCCCCTTTTATGTTTCCAGACTCTCACTCTCAAATACGCATCATAGGCTTGGTGACCCACTTCTATTGGGTCACTGAGGTATAGTCTCATTGCAGCTTCTTCTCAGCCAGTGCAGCCAGTTCCAAAGCCTTCCTCTTCTTCAGCTTCTTCTTAAGCAGCAACAGGTCGATGTAAACGATGCGCCCAAGCACCCTTGAGGCACACATAAGCCCACCGTGTAGTGCACCAATGATCCCACAGCTAAACATGTCCTGACCTGAAAAATGTAAAAGAAATCACACCTTAATAATTGCGCATGCATCACTTCTTCTCTTATACTTGGTTGCTTCCTTCTGTATATCCTGTTAAGACTCTCATAGAGAGTTCCTGTCCAATTTAGTCCAACCGCATTATAATGGGATGCACATTTTAGCTTTTTACCTGCTGTTTCAGACTGAGAACTGGAATTTAGCTTTGGTGATTCTGCTAGTCAGTATAAATTTCCCAGGGTTTTATCATGGTACATGTACGTTTGAACCTGTGCCCTTTTTATTGGGATAGTTGTGATCTGTATCTGTGGTCTTTGGCACACTGACCACTTTTTGCTCCATAAGATAAAAAAAAAGGGAAAGATAAACTAAAAGCCATTTAAGAACTTTGATCAGGTAGATTCTTTAGCGATCAGTAATACATAACTCAATAAAAGCTCTGCAGAGTTTGAAAGTATCATCATACCTGATACATAGAGATTTTTGACAGGTGTTTCACAGCGGTTCTTGGCCATTATATCCATGTGATAGCGATCCAAGTTGTGATCAGTTGAGTAAATGGCTCCACGGTACGACCCGAGGTAGAAATTGTTGGTCAGCGGAGTAGCTACGTCCTGGAAGACCAGCTGAGAAAAACAGAGAAACTTTAAAAAATGCTCAACTCAACGACTAAACCTTTCAAGATAAGACATGCTTGATATACTACTAAAGTCTTACCTTTTCTCTGAGTTTAGGGTATAAGACACAGGCCCAGTCAAAGAGATGTTTGGCAAATCTGTTCTTGTATTCTACATAGTCAGCTCCTCGCCTTTTCACTGGAGTGTCCTTCCACTCCTCAAACCACTCATAATTGACCATAGTCAGAATAGTCATGCAGGATTTACCTGGAAAAATAAAATTGCCTGCTGTTAGAAGTATTAGGAAACCCAGAGTCAAGAGTTAAAAAAAGAGTTGAGCTCAGTTACAGTTACAGGTAGATAAGGTTATAACATGAGTCTGTTCATTTCTGAAGTTAAGGGTAAATCTAAATCAAGTCGTAAGTCAGTGCTGTAAAGGGATTGCATTAGGTTTGAGTTTGTTAAGAACAGTTTTAAGTGAAGAATAAGGGAAAGATTGAGTCCATTCTTAAGTCTGACAACAACAAGTGCCAGTTAAGCCACAAATACATTTACGATAACTCCAAGTCTGTTTAGTGCAAGTCTCAGTGTAATTTTATTGTATTTCAGGTTTCAGGAGTCACAACAAGCTAGATTAAGTTTAGTCATGAGTAAGTCATTATGTGGTTTGGCAAAGCTGCTCCAGAAGTTGTACCTGGATGACGAATCTGTGATATGGGGTCTTTGGGGGAAGGGAAAGTCACAAACATCATGGGAATGTTTTCTGGAGCCTCTTCCTTTCCCAAGCTGAAGAAATCGTCCATCCTTTACGTAAACAAATACATTTTAGAGACAGAAAAACCTTCAATATGATAAAAAAAATGTTAAGTAACTTTATAGGAACTTAAAAATTAGTTTGTAAAATTGTAAACAATGTTGTTTGGTGTAAAATAGATGTGTTTAGATATAGAGAAACTGCATCAGTACTAACATGGCATCCATGTCGTTATTCTTAAAGACCCATCTGCTGACTGCGCTGATGCCCAGCTCTTCTGCTGTGCCGTCAAATCCAGAGAAGAGCAAAAGGGATCCTTTTCCAGGTCTTACCATATCCAGACGATTCTGGATTTCTGTGAGATGGGAGAGCATTTAGACCAAATCTGCAGGAGACCACGGAGCAAAGATACTGTGAAGAAGTGATACAATAAAAGGCTAACCTGGTTTGACTTGTATCTCTGGGGGCAGGAGTCTCTTGAAGGTGTTAAAGATGCCACAGTTGGAGATGACAACAGGAGCCCGAACTTCAATTTCTTCTTTACCCTTTTTGACAGCAACGCCTGTCAAAGACCAACACCATTAGACACTGGACACTTTACTTAATGCTGAAAATTATGTCATGGTGTTTTGGTCTGAGTGTATGGTGGGTAAGGTTGCCTTCAAGAATGATTTGATATTTTAAAGAATCCATTTTTTAAACACGTAAGGCTTTCTCAAAGAACTGTTTTTCGCCTTTTTTCAGGGCCAAACAGTAGATCGGTATTCCTAACTATACATTTGATGCAGTTGGACTGGTGTCTTCTCTTTTTGCCTCTCACCATATGCAGCTCCTTGACTGTCCACCAGGATTCGACTGACAGGAGCACGAACCAGAACGTTCCCTCCATACTTCTGGATGACCTTAGTGATGTGGTATGGGATCTCACTAGCACCACCTTTTGGGTAGTATGCTCCACGCTTGAAGTGATGCAGCATCAGGGCATTGATCAGACTGCTGGAATCTCTTGGAGGAGTACCTAATAATTTAAACTATAGTTATTACAAGTTTTAAGTGTTCAGAACATTCCTCTAAGTTACTATACAACAACAGTTTATGCTCCTGGAGATATAAGTTTGTGTGAAGAGTCTCACCATAGAAGTAGTATGCAAAGATAACTTGGAGGTCCTTGTTGGAGGTCAGTTTCTCGACCAGATCTGTGGCACTTATGCTTAACAGCCGGAAGGCAGAGGAATAGAGGTTGGCAAGACCACTCCTCACCAGGAATAGGGCCAGCCACTCTGGGATCAGCTTCAGTGCAGCCAAGAAGGGAGTCTTCCTAGCTGACAACTGTAGAGATAAAAGATAAGTTAAGTCGTGGTCTACAGTCACAAAGCGTTTTTTGTTTGATCACATAAAAAAACTATATGGGTCCTAGGCATCTAGGCATCAATACTTTAGAACCACTGGGAGTATGTTAGAATTTTGAGCTCTAAAGTCACAATGTTCTGTCCCAGTGAGAGCAGATTTAAAGTTAAACTCTACCTTCATGATCTTGAAGAACTTCTCAATGGCTTCGGTGTCATCAGGAAACTGCTTTTTAAGATGTTCCTCCATTTCAGTTTTGCCTGAGCAGATAGTGTATTCCCTAGTTTCCTTTCCTGTGCCAATCACAACCGTGTCAAAATGCTGGTCAAGCTCTGCAAACTCCAGCTGGCCTTCAGTGATCTGGTCAAAAATGATCTTAAACAGACTGTTTTCGTGCAACTGACCAACGTAATGAAGCCCTGTGGAGACAGAAGTTACACTTAGTAAACAGCAGTGCACACGATAATGACCTGGGCTAAGCCACAGCGAGGTGCAAGAGGGAGTCAGAGTGCCACCTCATGGTAATCAACCAGATGGTAATCTTTCACACCTATGTTTTCCCTTTCTTAGCCAAGTTCGCCCACATGCTTCGGCTCAGTCCTGGAGTTTTGGCAGCCGTCTTTCTAGTATATTTGGAGGCTTTTGAGCGGCATTTTGAAACTCTTGGATCTTTTCTCAGGCTCTACTATATCCCATGAGCTTATCATGTGCATGTTACATTCTCTAATCTGAAGGCCTCTTTTAGCTCTCTGCTTTGAGCCAGTCATGGGTTCCCCTGATTAAAGAACATTGATTTCACCAAAACTATAATCGTGATACTGCATTTTGGCTTGTACAAGATAATATCCATACATTAGTATGGAAACATTTCAGTTTTGCTGACTAAGCAAAAATGTATTCCTTTTATTACTCCATGACTCCCAAAATGAATAAAATGTTCTTTAAAGTGTTACATACACAATCATACATACACAATCATACATGTTCTTCATTTGTTCTCCATATGAAGCATTTTTTAAATTGCTATGGTTTTACGGTCTTAATTAAAAAGTGAAGAGTTCTTACCAACATCAAACTCGAAACCTTTATCGATAAAGGTGTGGCAGCAGCCTCCAGCCTGGTCGTGTTGCTCCAACACAAGAACTTTCTTGCCAGTTTTGGCAATTGTAGCCGCTGCTGCCATCCCACCGACCCCGCTGCCAATCACGATTGCATCCAAATCCTTGGCCACTTTCTTCTTGGCAAAGCCTGCAAACACAGAACATGGATTTTGGATTGTCATAATTTTGTTGTTTCTACGTTATATGTCTAAATGTATTATGACACTAATAATTTGTGAATTCAGCTACTTTAAGGAGCACCCACTGCTGATGATCTGCATAGAAAATTTCTGATTAATAGAACAGGATACTCTTTGAGCTTTTGGGATGACTAGCAGAACTAATCATCCAACTGATCCATCTCACTGATGTGGCTGAGGCTAAGCAAAGCATCCATATTTCAAAATTTCAACATCTCGAATGTCCAACTAATACCCTTGACCTACTTATCGTAATTTTCTTTCTACAGCTTTACATAATTAGGGTAAAGTTCAGTATGTTCGAGCTTCAAAATTCTGTAATCTTATGTAATAATATGTTTGGAAATGTTGAGAGTTAATAAGCTTGTGGACTCTGGTCCTGACCAATCTCCCAATCTAAACAAAATAGAGCAATAGATACAAAACTATACATACAGAGATATTAACATTTATTTACAAATGCAGTCATGCAGACTCATCATCCACTCACCTTGCTTCAGAACCTTGTCTCTTTTCTTCTGGTTAAGCTCCATTGGTCCTGCAGGTCTTACACAGTCCTCAGAGAAAGGGCTCGGTCTGCCACAGAAATACCAGTACATTCCACCTGCCCAGCTCAGGAACCACACCAGAAACACCAGCAGCCACATCTTGAAGTGGATTAATTGGTTTTGCTGCAGCTAAAAGAACAGAGGTACTAAAGATGCAGGGTGGCTGATGCTTAAGATGCTTTCCCAGTAGTTTTCCAGGCTGTTGCCAGAAGGTGTGAGCTTCAGACCAGATGTGGTGTCTGTGAAAATGTAAAAGGAGGAGGAGTTGCCTTAACACAGATTATGGCTCAAAACATGTTGAGCTACATATGTACCTTTCATTGATTACAAGTGCTAAAGGTCTTTTCTCTGACTTTTGTGCACTGTTTTACTGTTATATAGAATTAACAGTACAGATAACAGGCCATGGTGAAAAAACTGAGGAAACCAGTGCTTTACACAGTGCTTTTAGTAGAATACATGTGGTTTGTCGCTCATATTTACAGCCAGTGGTGTATCTATTATCGAGAACCTCCAAATAGACTAGAGTGACAGTTTTACTACTTCAAACAATCACACCAATCTCAGCTTACCGGAATATGATTTATTCTATGTGATTTCATGTTATGTGATTTTTCTAATTATTTTAATTCCAGCTATTGAATGGCATCTCCAAAAATATATATATTTGTCCTTATTTATAGCTACATTTACCCCAAAAATGAAGGACAATTTTCTTATTCAACCAATCACTCCCACTGCAGATCACCAAAATGTGATTGGCTGATTTCTCAATTCCTAATTATTAAAAGCATAAGATCTTCATTCTAGCTTCATGGAAGCACGGACCATTAGGTTGGATCTACCCAGATAACACAGAATAAATATCTCTAATTGGACAGCTTCTTGTTGTGTGTGTCAACATTTTAACTCTTTTGTTTTCAAACAAATATCTCCTGTGAAGTAAGAGTACTGCTGCAATACTTACTAGTTATTTTCTCAGGCGTGGATTAGGACTAATCCTATTTTTTTTAACAAAGAATCTCCATTACAAACGTGCACTACAGGATTAATCTAAATCTCTCTCTGGGAAACTGGCCCACACAGTTTTAATATAAGCATGCAGATTTTGAATTAAAATTTTAGTAAAGTGATTTTCTGAAGGCCCAGAGGATACTACACTATTAAATGTTTTATTGCTAATGTAATTTATAGTAGGTATTAAGTATTAACCTCGCCTTAAATTACCAAATGTCTTTTAAATGTGGAAATTTGCCCAGTTTGTTTAAATGTATCTACCTTAAAATGGCCAGACAGTAAACTGACACATGGTCTTTGTTATGCTGTTATCAGGTAAAGCAGTTAAGATTAACCTGGACAGTGCAGCGTCTGTTAGACTTAATGCTGAACCATCAATTGCAGAAATATTATACCAGCTCCAAAGTGGTTAAAGTCATTCAGAACAGATAAAGAAAGGAGGACTATATTGTATGTCTGAATTTTGATATATTTGCCATATACTGACCACATTAAAATGCAATTGTTAATAAATATCATAATAACACTTTCAAAATGTTGAACATACTTACAGTTACTTCTTCCAAATTTTAGAAAAAGCTGTATCCCAGCAGCAGTGCACCTACCTCCAGAACAACAGCGTTTCTGAGGTTTTCCAGTCTGGAGTTAGACCCAGTCCCAGTGCTGAAACAGTCTCAACTGGAGTCTCCAACCAGCTACTTCTGTGACTTGACAGGAGCTGACTCTCTGTTTTTATACTCATGGATTTTGGTACCGCCTTTGATATCATCGCTGATCACATGTTTTTTTGCCATGTTAGAAACTCTTCTAGGAATTATAAGATTTGCTTGCTTGTGGTTCAGATCCCATTTGACCATTTTTTTTTCATTTGTTTTTACAATGAAAGCTCTGATATTGCACAAATGAAACATGGTGCCCCATGGCCTGGTAAGCTGTTAAACTTCAGATTTGTTATGAAAATCACCTAATGACACACAAATCTCTGTGTTTTGACCTGCAGAATATTGGCCAACACATTTAATCCTACTTCACAACTCAGTCACGTCCACTTCACTTGCAAGATCCTGGCCTATTTTCTGTACTTCAACTACAAAATACAATTTTTCAGTGGCGGGGGAGGAGTAGAATGGGAGGTTAATTAGTTTGTCTTATTCATCTGATGTAAACAGATGCATGATTAAAATAAAATAAAGTATTTTTACATATGATAATATGCAAAATGAAAATTTAAATATATATCTGAATAGGCATGTATACATCTACCAGTATATTGTTAAGTATAGACCCTTTAAACCTGTGTATACCAAGTTTGCCTGTAATTTGTCTCCAATTCATTCTACTTCCTGTCGGCGGCGCGAGCAGTCGCAGCGGCTACTCCGGAAGCAAAACACGGTGCTTTTGTTTGTTTTTCTGTGTAAATAATCCGATCTGAACTCACAATCATGCAAAAGTTCGCTATGGGAACAACTTACGACCGACAGACCCTGCTAGACCTGCAAAATCAACAAAAATCTGTACTTACAGACGGTCTACGAGCGGAGCTACGCGCGCTAGGCCTGCTAAGATCCGTGGCGTTTCCTGAGCCTGCTATCCGGAAGCGGTCTCTCCGCAAGCGTTGCGCGAGGAGCCGAAAGTGCGTTAAGAGAGCCGGTGTCTGCGCTAAGCTAATGGCTAACTCCAGCCGGCCAGCGGTTCCATCTCTCCTTCTCTCCAACGTTTGCTCCCTGCCGAACAAGATTGACTATCTCCGGCTCCAGCGGACATCCCAGCGCGAGTTCAGAGACTGCTGTGTGTTCGTTTTCACGGAGACGTGGTTAACGAACTCCATCCCGGACTCCGCGATTGAGGTGAGCGGCATGCTATGCTACCGCGCGGACCGCGACGCCGGCCTCTCGGGCAAGGTACGTGGAGGTGGGGTGTGTGTTTACATCAGCACAGCATGGTGTAACAACGCTGCGCTGATCTCCAGCTACTGCTCGCCGCTGGTGGAGTTTGCTGTAGTCAGAGCCAGGCCATTCTACCTGCCCAGAGAGCTTAGCAGCGTGTACATAATAGCAGTGTATGTAGCACCCAGTGCTAATGCTAATGCTAACGGTGCTAATGCTAATGCTCTGCAAGAACTGTACACTGTTATCTCCAAACTCCAGAACTCACACCCCGACGGACTGTTTATTGTTGCTGGTGATTTCAATCACAGTAGTCTGAAGGCTCTGCTGCCCAGCTTTCACCAACATGTGGATTTTCCAACCCGTGGAGCTAACCTGCTCGATTGTGTGTATACTAACATTCCCGGTTCGTACAGAGCAGAGCCCCGCCCCACTACGGCTACTCTGATCATATCACTGTCATGCTCATCCCAGCATACAGACAGCTCATCAGACGTGCCAAATCAGAGAAGAAGCAAGTTGCAACCTGGCCTCCAGGAGCCATCTCTGCTCTTCAGGACTGTTTTGAGCACACTGACTGGGACATGTTCAGAGAAGCTGCTACCTCTGATGACTCCATCAACCTGGAGGAGTACACAGACTCAGTGACTGGCTACATCAGCAAGTGCATTGAGGATGTTACTGTCTCCAAAACCATCACAACCCGCCCCAACCAGAAGCCGTGGATGACTGCAGAGGTGCGTGTGCTGCTGAGATCCCGAGACAAGGCCTTTAAGTCAGGGGACAGGGCTGGCCTCCGAACAGCTAGAGCCAAGCTCTCCCGGGGGATCAGAGAGGCAAAGCGCACCTACGCAAAGAAAATCCATGCCCACTTCCAGGACACTACTGACACTCGGCGGATGTGGCAGGGCATCCAGACCATCACCAACTACAAGTCACCCCCCTGCTTGTAACAGTGATGCCTCCCTTCCAGATGCACTGAACTCCTTCTACGCAAGGTTCGAAGCACAGAACTACACAACAGCATGGAAGACTACACCTCCTCCAAACGATCAGGTACTGTGCCTGTCCTCAGCTGATGTGCGGAAAACTCTACTCAGAGTCAACCCACGGAAAGCCCCAGGACCAGACAGCATACCTGGCAGAGTGCTCAGAGGATGTGCAGAACAACTCACGGATGTTCTCACGGACATTTTCAACAGCTCTCTGAGTACTGCAATCATGCCGACATGCTTCAAGACGACCACTATCGTCCCTGTGCCGAAGAAGTCTCAAGTGTCCTGCCTTAATGACTACCGTCCCATTGCACTTACTCCCATCATCATGAAGTGCTTTGAGAAGCTGGTCATGAGGCACATCAAAAACCAGCTCCCGTCCTCACTGGACCCTCTGCAGTTTGCGTATCGTCCAAACAGATCAACAGACGATGCCATCTCTACTGCGCTCCACCTGGCTCTCACCCACCTGGACTGCTATGACTGCTATGTTCGAATGCTGTTCATCAACTTCAGTTCAGCATTCAACACCATCATCCCTCAGCAACTGAGCTTGCTGGGCCTGAACTCCTCCCTCTGCAACTGGGTTTTAGACTTCCTGACTGAGAGACCTCAATCAGTCAGGATTGGAAACAACACCTCCAGCACCACCATACTGAGCACTGGCGCCCCCCAGGGCTGTTCACTCTGCTGACTCATGACTGTACTGCAAAGTACAGCTCAAACCACATCCTCAAGTTCGCTAATGACACAACTGTAGTTGGCCTCATCAGCAAGAACGACGAGTCACACAGGAAATTTGACAGTGTTAAATCAACACTGTTAGTGTTAAATTAACACTAAGAGTGTAAAGTTTAACACTAATAAGTGTTAATTTAACACTAACAGTGTTGATTTAACACTGCCAAATTTCCTGTGCAGCATACAGAGAGGAGGTGCAGTGGCTGACGGACTGGTGCAGAACCAACAACCTATCTCTTAACGTGGATAAAACCAAGGAGATGGTTGTTGACTTCAGGAGAGCTCCAGGTGTCCACCACCCGCTGAACATCAACGGCTCTGCTGTGGAAATTGTGGATAACACCAAGTTCCTCGGTGTTCACATTGCAGAGAACCTCACCTGGTCCCTCAACACCAGCTCCATAACCAAGAAAGCCCAGACTGTAGAAAGCATCCTGAGCACCTGCATTACCGTCTGGTTTGGGAATTGCAACACCTCAGACCGCAAGACCCTACAGCGGATAGTGCGGACAGCTGAGAAAATCATCGGAGTCTCTCTTCCCTCCATCGCCGAGATCTACACCACACGCTGCATCCGCAAAGCCACCAGCATTGTGGACGACCCCACCCATCCCTCACACGGACTCTTCGGTCTGATGCCGTCCGGCAGAAGATACAGGAGCCTCCACTACTAGACTCTGCAACAGCTTCATCCACCAGGCAGTCAGACTTCTCAAAGCACAGAGACAGAACTGAACCCCCACCCCACCCACCACTCACCCAACACACTCACACAAAACTAAACTGTACACCCCCCCCCTTTACACTTCCAAGAACTGAACTTCACCCACACACACACCCAGTCAGCACACAGAGGCTGACATGACTTTATTTGCTGCACTCTTAAAAACTATAAACTCTACCTCAGTAACTGCTGTGATTATATATGTTCTATATGTTACAGTATGTCACACATCTCTGCACCTTATCCCCACTATACACTTATTATACCGTATCGGTACTGCACTGTCCTGTCTTTAAATTGTCTCGTCCTTTGTATTTATTGTATTTATTGTTATTTAGTGTTATAATTTTATAATTTTATGTTGCACTGTCGTCACTCCTGCACTTTATGTTGTCTATTGCTTGTTGTTCTATGTTGCACCATGGTTCCGGAGGAACGTAATTTCATCACACTGTGTACCTGTACTCAGATGTAATGACAATAAAAGCCTCTTGACTTGACTTGACATCAGAAGGTTATCTTCTATCTTCAGCGTTTTTGTTTTGTTTTATTGCTCTCTTAAGTTATCTTTTCTGCATATGGAACTAAATGCTAAAATGTGCAAACTGAATTTAAATCAGGTGACTCACAAGAACTTTCTATTTTTTTACAGGTTGAAAACCTGTGTTGCCTATCTTGCTGTAGGATAAGGTGCAACCATTGAGTTAGGTGGCATTTACTGGAAGATATGAGGACTTTCAGTTGAGAAATTCCAATACATCTTAGAATTCACTGTGCTTCTGCATCAGCAGTTATATCATCAGTAGATATGCGTCAGTACCAGTTCCAACCATATATCCCCAAGCCATGACCCCGCCCCATATTTCACAGATAAGGGGGTGTGCTGTGGACTGTGGCCATTGCACACTTTTGCTGTTATTCTGATGCACATTAGTTTTACACTAAAGCACTAACGCTCATCTTCAAATAGATCCTTTTATTTTGGTATTTTCTTTATTATATAAATCAGAGCTTAGACTTTACTGTTTCTCCAATTCTCTATTTTCAAACACACTGCACAAACTGTTACACACTTCTCTCTAATAAAGATTGGCAAGTTGATTGCCCAGTTTCACACAAAACATAGAACAGAATCCACCAATAACAGTGGAGCGGCTGATGACAGACATATGAATCCATCAGTCAGATAGGGCGAGAGGCGGAGCCCTTATTCATAGGCTTGTAACTTCACCTGTGAGTCAAGTGCTGTCTCATTATTGGATGCAATAACAGGGCAGATTTTACTGATTCAGGAATAGTTTAAAGTGTGTTTCTTTGAGAAAGCGCGAGATGTGTCAGCGCATCAGTAGATTCCATAATTTCTGAATGGGACATGCCCAGTCCCTGCTTAGTAGCACCGCAAAATAGTCTTATGGTTTGGCCCAAAACTTGTTAAGATAATGTCAGACAATATTGTCTTGTATAAAAACAGAAAATGGATTTAATACATATATTTTTAAACAAAGTATACTACCTACATATATTTGATGGCTTTTAAGGGATGTGG
The DNA here is from genome assembly GCF_023375975.1 of Astyanax mexicanus. Classification (NCBI taxonomy): domain Eukaryota; kingdom Metazoa; phylum Chordata; class Actinopteri; order Characiformes; family Acestrorhamphidae; genus Astyanax; species Astyanax mexicanus. The sequence continues at coordinate 9,504,878 of NC_064422.1, forward strand.
ATATTGTTGGCAAAGTAAAGTAAATTATGCTAAATTATGAGTAACAGCACAGCCAAAACCGTGGGCTAATGACTGCAGAGTGAGTGTGAGAAGAAAATTAGCTAACAGGATGAAAAGCTCAGACTGTAATCCTTTGATAAAAAGTTTGTGGAATGAGGTTAAGTGTCTCTCTCAGAAATGAGTGCACCATAAAATGAAAACCTCATTACTTTACCAGGAAACGAAACAACATTGGACATGGGACATGTTTTAGTGTGTGTGACCTAAGACTAGAAAAGACAAGACAAGACAAGGTAATCTCAAAGTCCCAAAGTGGGCTAATTGACAGTAGCAATGTGAGAGCAAAGAACACAGAAGCTGAGAAACGTATTAGCAATTTAAACTATAATAAATAACGTGAATAATCTAAAATCTGGAGAGTTTTTAAACCAATATTTACTTCAGGTGCACATGAAAAAGGCTGTATTGCACATTATGAACTATAGTTCTGAAGTCTGACCGCAGCAGGAAAGAAAGACTTGATGCAGATGTTTCTGCTTTACACATTTTGGGTGAAGCAACTGGTCACTGAAGTAGCTCCTTTTTGGGGTGGGTGTTGTTGTCAATTATGGATGACCTTCACTCTATTTACAATAAGTGGAACAAACAACTGCTTATGTGCCCTAAGCCTCCAGGGGCCTCCAGAGTAGGTAGGGTTTATTTTCCTTATGTTGTAATAGCAACACAGCAAAAAGCAACACAGATAAGGCTTTAGTTGCACAGATTATCTTGGGAAACATTTAATTAAAACAAATGTGCTTTAGAACTGGCCAAAATGAATATAGGCCAATCGATTCTAAACCATGTTTACGTTAACCAAAGATTAACTAAAGCCCTATCCGGATGGGATTAGTTTTTATTTCACACTTCTACTCAGTGATAAAACTCTTGCATCCGGACTGCAATTGAAAAAAACAGGAGGACCAGTGAGTTTTTAGGCTTTCTCGGTCACATGACATCGCGTTCAGTAGCTCCTCCTTTTACACTCGCTGTTTTGTTAACGTGGATCTCCGTGGAAACATGCGTCCAAAGGGCAATTACGGTGCACGGCAGTGGACAAATAGCTATTTCATTAAACGCGAGGTGAAGAAACTCAGAGATTTGCGTCCGGACCATGAAGTTCAGCAAAAAACAGTAGATAATTCAGCCTGTAATTTTCTCAGAGAATGTCTGTGAAAAACAGGTACATGATTGTTCTGGACAGGAATAAAATCACAGAGGACCCCCATAAAAGAGAAAATTACCCCAGGACCCCACTTAGAAACAAATCACGTCCGGATAGGGCTTTAGGTAACTCGGGCTACTTGGTAGTGTCTATAGAACTTTCGTCTATATATGTCTATTGAACAGACAAAAAAGCAACACACATTAAACGTTAGATGCAGGAGTGGATTTTATTTTTAATTGTGCTTAAAAATATTATCATAGGCCATTTTAATCTTGAACATGCTTAAATTAATGGAGTGATTTAAATGGAAAGTGATTTTTGTATTTAATAAGGTGTTTTTGAGCTAAAAATGCAAAATGCAAGTTAATGCTAGCATTGGTGGTAGTTTGAGCACTCATTATCTTTCTCATTTTCTCATTTTATTAAACTTCACAGAAATGAAGGCATGAATGACTTTAATGTTGATCTAATTTAAAGGGAATGTTTTATTCACAAATGCACAATGTACAGAAATGAAAGCGCAGCGTAAGTTCTACTATAGACTCCAATGCTACGTCACCTAATTACCTATCCAATCAGATTTTCTCTTCTGCTTTAAATAACGATCACTCATTCAGTACCTTGCTGCATTTCAGACGCTGTTGGTCGCTCTTCCCCTCCTCCCTCCCCGCCGCCTCCAGGTTGGTCCCGTTCGGTTGCCCGGGGGTTGGCTCCGCCCTGTCTTCAGTGTACGACAGGATCTGCAGAGCCCAGATGTATCAAGCCCTGGGCCGATGACGGGCCTACGCCAAAGACTCTAATACATGAAATTGTTTCTATACGACTTTCACGAACATATACGTGTACTTGTTTCGCCTACAAATATTTTGTTCAAACATTAAATAATTCAACTAACTAAATTTGCTTCCGGAGTCGTAATAGTAGAACTGTTTAATCTGATTGATTTATCACGCTAACTGCTAGCAGCTGAGAACAGTTTAACATTTCATCTAGCTTGACTATATTTATATATATTTTTGGAAAAGCGGGCACTGGGGATACACAGATGTCCACAGTGGTTAGGATGTTGTTGCCAGGGGGGCTGGAGTTTTTAAGGGTAGGACCATAGATATGTGTATGTCTGAGGGTAAGAGGAACATCAAAAATGTTGTGGCCTCAGCTGAAGCCTGCAGCTACATTTAATACATTACAATTTTAATCATTTGGATACACACTGTAATTTAATTAATGCATCAAAAAATTGATTCCCTGTGATAAAATCCCATGATCAAACAATATTTTTTCTCAACTATAAGCACATTCTTGTTGATTTGAATCAGTTTGCAGTTCTACTGCACTCAATTTGCTAAACTCTGCAAATGCAAAAGCAGGGACTCTCTTTTTCTCATTCTTTGTCTCTGTTTTTCTTGACCAGTGGTTGTGTAGATATTAGAGGTGTTCTGAGGTCTCGTTCCATTAAAGGGGCACTAAACCCTCAGATTTTTTCTGACTACAGCCTCAGCTTAAATTTGACAAAGGCTAAAAAAAGGGAGGAGCACTGGGTGATGTATTGGTTTAGAGGCGGGGCAGGAGGGAGAGCTGATTGGCTAGACTGCAGCAGTAGGAGCAGTGTGCTTCTAATAGGGGTTGAACGTGCAGGGCGGGCAGTATTATTGATCGACTGATCTGCATATTCTGATGCGTCTGCGTACCAAATTACAACAACAAAAGTGTTTTTTAAAGGTTAGGAAATATTTATAAAGTTTTTAAGCAGTACTGGCTTCATTGTTTTATTACTTCAAAGGAACACATTTCAGCTAATAATGGGAAAAATATGTTTTAGGGTTTAGTGGCTCTTTAAACTGTATTTCTCAACAGGGTTATCAGCCTTTTACAGTGCTCAAACTTTCTCAACTTAATTATTAAATTAAAAACATTTACACTTTTAAATATTATCAAATGTTATAGCTGCTACCATGAAATAAGAAGCGAGGCTGTTTTGGACTGGAAACTACCTGCATTTATTATATAAAGTCGGCAGAAAAAAAATATATTACAAACATCAGGTGTGCGTCCATTCCCGTTTACTAACTGTATCACTGACTGATCCTTATCAAACATTGAGGTTACACTCTAAATACTGAATGTCCATATAGATTTACTTCTCCAGACTGTTCTTTAAAAAAATATGCCTTTAAAAGCTCTTAAAAGAAAAAGCACCATGAAGAATCACTTCCAGGGTTCTTTGTGTTGGAACCCGAATGGTTAACAGTTGAAATTCTTGAATTGGGGCTTCTGTAAAACACGGTGGTGGTTTTGCTTCTACTGCTCTTTAAAGAAAGGGCCATGAGAAGGCCCTGCAGGTGATTTATCTTCACATAGTTGCCTGCAGATGCCCAGAACCCTGCAAGATCCCTCCAGGAAGCCTTCTGTTTAAGAGTGTGGCCAGTGGAGAGCAAATGCTATGTAATGATGCAGCCTCCCTTCTCCTTGAAGGGGTTCTTGTCCTCAGGAACTCCCTTGACCAGCGGATCTTCTCCGGACCGAGCCTCGACGTAGGAGATGATGTCAGGAGCAGTGGCAGAAACCTGATAAGAAGTCAGCAAGTCAATAATTAAGCAGTGTTGGGAAGGTTACTTTTAAAATGTAATCCCTTACAGATTACTGATTACATCACTCAAAATGTAATTTGTAACGTAATCAGTTACATTACTTCAAGTGAGTAACGTAATCTGATTACTTTGGATTACTTTAAATATTGTCATTTTTTTAAGCCTGAATGAATGTAGCAACCACATATTGCATATTATTCTTTTATTTCTATTTCCAGTCAACAAATAGATAAACAAATAAAACAGCCTTTTCAATCACTCTATAAAAATACTTATGAAACCATTTCATCAAACAATTTTATGAAACACTTCTATAAATTGATGATAAAACCATTTAAAGCCAAACAATGTAACAACAACTGTAAGCTATCTATTTGCAGGTTTGCCACCAGTGTTAATTTTGACAACAAATTTTGATTTAGTTTTAGTCATAGTCTTGTGACGAAAATAGCATTTAGTTTTAGTCACAATTTAGTCATCTGAAATGTTTTTAGTTTTAGTCGACTTAATGTTATAAGAATATAGTCGACTAAAATTACAGTAAATTTAGTCGACTAAAATGTAAAGGGTGTAAATGTAAATGCTTTTTCATCAGTTTCCTAGAATTATTAACTATACACTTATACGAAATGAAACGTTTAATAACCACTTGAGTAATATTGTTAATGTTTGAAAATGAAATATATTTATATATGATTTAATGTATATTATTATTATTGTAGGTGTGTGACTATACATATTTTACATTTAAAATTTTGCTCTAGAAATCAGGTCATAAAACATCTGAATAGTTAAATTATAGTTTGAACAGTGTTGTAGATGCAAAAACAGCCTTTAAAGGATCTAGTTTTATCTCCAGCACTAACCCAGCACACCTACTGGAGCCTCAGTCTATAAATGAGATAAAAAACACACCTTCACACACTGTCCTGTAGAGATGCTCTCAGGATGTATTGAGAGACTTCATGAGTTAAAGTGAGAAACTTATGAGAAAGTGCTGTAAGGAACTTTACACAGACTTTTGGGTTCATAGATTCACTTATTTTTTTGTTTTATTTTGGGTATATTATTGAGTTCTTTCTGACCTGTTCCTGCTTTAACACTAGCTATATCTTTCCCACTGTGAGACTAAACAGATGATCTTAATGAGTTAGGGTTCTGTATCAGTTCTGTGTTTTAGTGCACTGGAGAGTTAAACACCCCATCAGCTCATGAAATAACATCAGTATTAAAACGCGGATCTCTGCATGGAGATCTGTGTGACTCTGCTCTGCAGAAGCTGAAAGATTAGTGGTGTTTTTACCGGAGATGGAGTCGCTCCACGCGGTTTACACGTTATCTTGTTTTTTGCAACGTCAAAGGAGAAATATATCGCCTCTCCTCTCTCTCTCTCCCTGCTGAACACTGTCGAGTTAACTTCCAGTCGAGCTCCGTAACGACAGGTTAATTCCCGGGTTTGTAACTGAGCGCGCGGCGCTACTGCAGGAGAGGCGGGTACTGATTGGTTGAGTACCCCGCTTATCCCGCCTCTCCACCTTCGCTAAAGTAGCAGTGATTGGATCTCTTCTTAACTGGTCCCTTCCTTTCACAGAACTAAATCAGTTCTGATTGGATTTCGTCCCTGCCAAACATTTTCGTCTCGTTTTTATTCGTTGACCAAAATGTCAGCTAATTTCGTCTCGTTGTGTGTGCGGAGCCGCTGTCTGCCCCTCCTCCCTGTGTGTGGGTGCAGCGAGACGGGAGGAGGGGCAGACAGTTCCCTGTCATATCAGAGCGATTCACCGCAAAAATGTTATTTGCGTTTTGTCAGTGTTGGATTGGAAGAGCAAAAATAGGAAAGTACCGCAATGTAATCCTTTTATTTTAGCAGAGTAACTGTAATCTGATTACCACTTACTGAAGCAGTAACTGTAACGGATTACAGTTACTCATAATTTGTAATCTGATTACGTAACGCTGTTACATGTAATCCGTTACTTCCCAACACTGTAATTAAGTATACAGTATAAATATTAATGTTATTGCTTCTGCTTCTGCATTTATTCTAATAATTGAGATACTCACTGCAGTTCTGGATGTTTTGACTTCTATCTTCAGCTGATCCAGCTCCATCTTCATGATGTCTTTATCTGACATGTCCCGGGCCATCTTGGCTGTAAACAGAAACAAAGAAACGCAATTTCTTTTTATATAATAATTTATTTTATTTTTTTCCCAGTTTCAGTAGCCAATTGTCCCACCTATTCAGATGCTACTCAGCTGTTACTTAGCTGTATATCCTCCATCACTAGTGATGCCACAATAAAGGAGGGTTAAGACTAGCACACGCCTCCTCCGACACATGTGAAGTCAGACTCCGCCTCTTTTTGAGCTGCTGCTGATGCAGCATTACCGAGTAGCATCACAGCACTAACGCTCAGAGGAAAGCACAGCGACTTGGTTCTTATACATCAGCTCACAGACGCAGCCTTGTGCTGATCAACATCACCCTAGGAGTGATGAGGGGAAAGAGCGCCATCTACTGTACTCACCCAGAGAGAGCAAGACCTGTTGTGCTCTCTCAGAGCTCCAGCAGCTGATTGCAAGCTGAATGACCAGGATTTAAACCAGCAATCTCTTGATCATAGTGGCAGCAATTTAGACCACTGGACCACCTGGCCCCCAGAAACTTAATGTTTGAATGTAAAGCTTGTAAAATCCCCTGGATCTGTACTGAAATTAACCAGTTAGAATTTTTATTTGAGTTATTATATTAGTGCAGTGCTTTTTTAGAAGCAATACCAAACATATTTTTAAACTAGATGAGGAATAATTCAAGTTATTAAGTGGTTTCTTTGAGTTCTATACAGACCCACTGTCCAAATCTAAACTCTCATGTTTACTTGCATCCAAACTGTAAGCCTTGGTAAGTTTAATTTGCCTAAATAATTTGGGAAAAACAGAAAATTTGAGTTAAATAAACTGAAACCTTAATCATGCCTAAATTTTCATTTAAAAATGATTTATATTTTGAATTTAATTTATTTAAAATATAGATTTGAGAAATACTTATAGATAATTACATGGAGAAAGAATCTATGTAGTGAACAATACAGCATCGACGGATTCTGGTGACTGTCAGAAACTAGTGCACAAACCTAGAAAGCTATTAAATAATGCCAGAAACCATTGAAAAAGAAGTTGCATTTGAATGTATATACGGCCGCAAATGTTCATCTAACTCAAAGTACTTGAGTCATGTTTAAAAATATTACATTTTACATAAACAGACATAATTTTATTGAGTTGAAACTTATTGTGGGTTTACAGAGAAAGAGTTTAGTAGATTCACAATAAAGATATTCATACATATAAATACATGCTCAACTTAGTACAATTTACTAGAATTTTATATTATTCAGACACAAAATCTCTCCATTTATCTGTGCTGCATCTCCTACCTGTTCAGTGGGACTCCCAGCTGTCAGAGAAATGTTCTGAGATCTCCTAAGAGATCATCAGCAGCTCCTCCTCTCAGCAGACTGAACTCCTCCACCCTTCCTTCTCTCTTCTACACCTCACTTCCAGCTGGTTGGGTTGATCCTGGTGAGGATTGGCCTCTGATGTCATCAATCCCACTTGATCTCATTAGGACAATCAGAGGAAGTAGGATGACTCTGAGGGGCGACCCCTAAAGCCCATTTGCACGGTGGGGCAGAACAGAACAGAAGGCCAGTCGTGAAGGTCAAACTGATTGTGTTGACCAGTAGTGTAGTGTGGTACTGATATTATAGATTTAACTTGAAGTTTCTCTCTTATATTGGGTCGCGAATTGTTTTTAATCAGTTTAATCAGCAAAATTAGTACCTTTAATGTGGAGTAAATCTTGATATTTTTTAAGCGGTGAACTAACTTAGCTTAGTATATTGTTGTAATAAAATGGTATTTTAAAATTGGAAGAGAATGACTACTTCCAATCGCCTGTTGAATAGAGGCCTCATGTTTAGCAATTCAGTCTTGCCTTTGCTGTGGAGCAACACACTGCTCCAACTGCGGGTGGGATGATATATAAACAGTGAAAGTTCTTGTAAAATTACTTATTACTCTGTTTTATAAAGAGTAAATGCCACTTTTTTAAGAATTAAAAAGTAAATGTTAAAAGTAAAAGATTTAACATAATTATAGCAAAGTTCCTTGTAAAATTTATAAGGAGTTTTATAAGGAGTATATGATATTAAAAAAAAAAATAATAAAATCTGTTGAAAGGGAAAGATTTCATGTAATTATAGGACAATTTCTTGTAAAATTACTAATTATTCAGTTTTATAAGGAGTGTATGATGCTTTTTAAGAATTAAAATCTGTTGAAAGGGAAAGATATTATGTAATTATAGGACAAGTTCTTGTAAAATTACAGTAATAGTTGTTCATAATTTTTCTGTTTTTTTACAGACATTTTCTGGCACCTCCTGCTGCTGGAAAACTACAGTTTTTTTTACACTTTTACACAGTGCAGTCATTGCATATGATAGTCAGTCATCCCTAATACTGAGTCAAAGGACACTAACAGCTCAGCAATATGTGAGCATCCTGTGCCCACGTGTCACCTTTTATGGCACATTTCAGCAAGATAATTCTCAGCCACACACAGGAAGTGGCACCAGCTTTGGCCACATACGAGTGTAGAGCAAAATCTACATGCACAAATAGAAAATTTTTTGGTGAAATGTCCCGCATGATGCCATACAGAACCTGTATGTCTCCATATACAATAATTTCTTGTATCCAGGCGAGAGGCATCCAAACAGGGTACTAGAACCTCATTTCAGTTTTCCCTAATAAACATATGTATATATTTACATGCTATGCTTGTAATTATTTACCTTATATTTCATAAATACATAAGTTTTATTCCTTTAAACAACTTTAAACAAGTTTTATTTCTTTAAACAACTTTGTCTTGGTACATTATTTCTTCAATTTTTCCCAAAATATTTAAATATAATTGTTAAAGAAACTAAAACCTCTTTCAGAAAATAAGAGAAAACCTAAAACTATTACTCTACACATTAAAATACCTGAAATATTTAATTATACCTAAACACTATTACAAAACAATATTTTTTTGTAAAAGCAGCAGTTTTAAGTATACAAGGCAATTCAGAGAACCAGATGCTTTGTCTATGGTGCATGAAACATTTCTAGTGCATGTTTTATTTAGTTTTATTTCTTTAGAAAGAAAAGAACTTGCAAGAACTAGAAATGGCAAATCAACTAACCTTTTTTTGCTGAGCGTGTTTTTTAAATATTTAAAATATTATTATAATCAGTTTCCATTAGTTTCAATTCAAATTTTAATTCAGTTTTACAGTTCTGTAAACTAAGAACGCACCTGGATGACACTGTATTTTACTGCAGTGTTTCTCAAACCTGGTCTTCAAGGCCCCATGTCCTTCATAATCTAAATATTTTCCTGCTTTACCAAACTAATTTTAAATCATTTGAACTAGAATGGGCAGTTAATGAGCTGATTGGTTGGATCAGGGAACATACTAAAAACGTCAAGGCAGTGAGACTCCAGGGTTACTGGGTTGAGAAATCCTGCTGTACTGTTTGACCACTGAATCCAGTAAATACTATCTGTGCATTGGAGGGTCTGGCTGAGACGTGGCTAAGCTGGTTGTGGCTCGGGGCTCACGTATAAGCTGTTTTTTTGGGATCTGGGTTAGGCTTGTTTGTGCAGGATTAGTAAAGGAGACCTGGCAGGTGGGCAGGCCTGCTCTATGATGGGAAAGGCCGCCTAACGTGCACGAAATGTCCAGAAAATACTTATGTACAGGGTGACTTAAGCGTCTTTACATTGTGGATTTCTGAACCCTTTGAACCTTGTAAAATAAATAAGTATAAGTTATATAATAAATCAGTTATGAGAGTGTGGAACTTCTGTGTGCAGCCACATTCAGACCCCTAGAGCTTATCTCCAGAGGTAATAGCTCAGTGTTTGAGATAAACACATAGGGGCCTATCGTACACCCTGTGCAAGGCGCGTTGTGATACTTGTTGCTATCTTACACCCTGTCAACAGTCTATTTTCACGCCTTGCTCCGGCACCATTAAAATAGCGTCAGAGTTTAGGAATATATTTACGCCTATGGGCATGGTGGTCTAGAAGTGAGGTGTGATCAGGTAAATTGCTGGTGTGTCCCACTGACTGATTAAAACCCTGACAACAGTCAACAGTCGGCTGCCCAATTCTATCTTAACCATGCAGGAGCACCCTCTGCTCGCATACACCCCGACAATAAACTAAATATGGAATAGAATAACATTACTGTTCCCTTAAATAAGCTCCTAGCGTACCTTCACAGTGTGAATGTGCAGGTCAGGATCCACTGCTGAAATGCAAGTGTTGAGCTGTTAAGATACAAACACAAAATCATTGGATAGCGGTATGTAAATTTGATACTTTAGGCAAGGTAAGGCGATGTGAATTATCACAGGTGAGTGAGGTCTGAAAGGATCACGTACTTTTGCCACTCATAATTATGCAATATTGGATAAGTTTCCAAATAAATGATCAAATATAATACTACTGTTGCATTGTTTAACTGGGTTCTCTTTATCTACTTGTGTGAAAATCTGATGTTTTATTTCATGTTGGAAAATGGATAACAAACTTTCAAGCACCACTGTACATTTATTCTGCCCCTGTATCAATCAGCTATTTTAATGATAAGCCATTTTAAAATGTTGTAGAGCAGATATTTCCTCAGATATGAGACAGTGTATTCCTTATCATTTGGTCTTGGTAACTTTCTGTGAGGGATCTTTTAGAGCTTTACATTCCTGATTTTATTCACCACCACTGTGAACAATTCTGACTGGGTTAGTTTTACACCAAACCCATAAATAATCTTGTTCACATTGTAAATGTGTCAGTGGAATTCCCCTTGAACTTACTTGAACTCCTCAGAACTACTGATGACTTCTGCCTTTTTTCCCTACGCATTTCTACTCTTATAACTTTTTTTAAAGGCATTGCATTGCTTTGCATATAGCTACCATAAAGTAATCAATCTGGATCTGCAGATCTTATCTGAACAGTATTAGTTTCTCAGGGGGTTCTGGGGTAATTTTCTCTTTTATGGGGGTCCTCTGTGATTTTATTTCCGTCCATCATGACCATGTATGTGTCTTTGTATGTAATTTTATTTCTGTCCGGATTCACATCTCTGAGTTTTTACTTCTTGCGTTTAATAAAATAGCTATTTGTCCACTGCTGCACATTGTATTTATACTTTGGGTGCGCATTTCCACAGAGATCTATGTAAACAGCGAGTGGAAATGGAGGAGCTACTGAACGTGATGTCACGTGACCGAGAAAGCCTAAAAACTCACTGGTCCTCCTTTTTTTTTTATTGCAGTCGGGATGCCGGCGTTTTATCACTGAGTAGAAGTGTGAGATATTTTTCACAGACGTCCCCCTGAGAAAATAATACCATCCGGATGGGGCTTAAGGGGAAATAGCAATTACCAAAAGCTAGCTTTCAAAAATTTAAGAACACCTCTAATTTTCTCAGTTCTTTTAATCATATAAATCATTTAAGCTCTTCAGGTACAGTGAACAACCTGAAATGATAATGATTTTATCATAAATTAAAAAAGGTAGCAGGGGTAGCAGTAGATGACCAGGGATTTTAGAAAAAAAAATTGTATATTGCCAAAAATTAATTAATTAATAAAATTTTATTCACTTACTGCAAGACTGAATATCTAACCTTTATCCTTTATCTACCTTAGTATGAAGTTAAGGTAATCATATTTTAAAAGGAATATTATATTTTGAGAGGACATCAGTGCAAGACTGAAAATATAACTTTATTCATAAAGTGTCATTAGTTTATAATGAAGCCGCATTGAATGAATCTGTTCTGTAAGAAGATTGCGTGTGAACATGCTCATGCTCATCAGTATGTACCAGTGGACCGGACACACTGATTTAATCTCACAAATGAGGTTGAGTGAGGCTGTAGAGACTGAACACGTCCAAGCTCAAGAACAACTCTAAATCACGCGTAATTGAGCTAATGCAAAGCAGCAGTGAGTGGGATTATGGGTAAGAGTGAGGGTCATCGGGGAGGGGTCAGTCCACTGATCAGACTCGCTATCACAACATCTGACATAAACCTTATAGTTAACTAACAGTTAGTTCAGTAAACAGTTTAGCTCAATAATGCACAAAATAACAATTTTTCAGCATTGTACGGCTACTGTGCTTACACCCCATAAGAGCACGAGGAACCTACAACCTAGAAAATGTTTTAATTCATTTATTTGATTGCCAACAGTACAAACCCCATATATATTTCATAATCTGTCTGCTTAAGTTCCTTTCATGTATTAATATGCATATATTAATCTAATACACATATATTTTTCTAATTAGGCACCTCTTGCTTAGATGATCAGTTTTGCACATCTTGGCTGGGTTTTCTCAGTCAGTTTTATGAGGTAGAGTCACCTGGAATTCAGGCTTTCAGTTAACAGCTGTGCTGAACTCTATTTGAGTAATGTTCTAATCTGTATTATGGTAAGATCTATTCAACTATTAAAGTAAAGAAAATATTACTCCATATTACTGAAACATTTTCAGAACTTTGAAAGTATCCTCAAGTGCAGTCATCGCAGAGACCATTAAAAATGTTATGATGAAACTGGCACTCATCAGGACCGCACAGTAAAGAAAGACCAAGAGTGTAATCTGTTGCACAGGATAAATTAATTAGAGTTACTAGCCTCAGAAACTGCAAGGTTTTTTTTAACACTTTTAAACTACTACATGATTTCTTATGTTCCTTCATAGTCTGGATCACTTCAGTACACTTAATTTGTACAAATGTTGTGGGTCGAGATTTTTAGTTTTCATACACCGTACATTCTCTACTGAGGGCAGCATGGTGCTACATTGGGTTGCACTGTCACTTCACAGCAAGAAGGCCCGGGTTCGATTCCCGCGTGGGTCGACCTGGTTAAAACTGTTCCTGGTTCTGTGTGCTCCAGTTTTCTTCCAGAGTCCAGAGATGTGCCACTCAGGTGAACTGGAGGTGTTTGAAATTGCTCCAAGGTGTGAGTGTGTGTGAGGGACTGTGTCTGACCTGCACTGGATTGGCAGCGTGTCCAGTGTGCACTGTGACCCCGAATGGATTAAGCGGGTTTGATCCTGAATAACTGAAGAAACATTCTTTACTGGAAACAGGTCAAGACTACAGGAAGGCCAGTTTAATACCCATGCACTCTTCTTCCACAGCTGTGCCTTTGTAATGTGTGCAGCATGTGGATTTGCATTGTCTTGTAGAAAACTGTATGAAAATCTCTAAAAAAGAAATTCCTTCTGATTTTTGCAATTATTTAATGATATTATGCACTGTAGAGTCTCATATATTTTTTCTTAGGAAGAACATTTTAAGTATTTTACCTCGTGTAAAAAAAAAATTAACTAAAACTCAACTTTAATTTATAGTCTTAACTGAAAGTCTTAAGATGTAAAAGATGTTATTTGACATCTTTGTCTTCATCTTGTAATCAGGAACTGTGCTCTAATTCTCTATAAATACTGTAACTTGGTTTTATAATACTGAATATGTTTTGCTTGTTGTCCTCTTTCTTTCTCCTGGCTTTATTTAATTGCCATTTCTTTTATGTGTTTTTTGTATTGTTTATTATACTTTTATTAATTAATTAAGATATAATTAAAGTTCGAATCCCCGTCACGCAGCTTGCCATCGGCTACCAAAGCCCAGAGAGAGCACAACCGGCCTTGCTCTCTCTGGGTGGGTACAGTAGATGGCGCTCTTTCCCACATCACTCCTGGGGTGATGTCGATCAGCACAAGGCATCTGTGAGCTGATGTATCGGAACCGAGTCGCTGCGCTTTTCTCTGAATACGCTGTGATGCTACTTGGCAACGCTGCATCAGCAGCAGTTTAAAAAGAGGCGGAGTCTGACTTCACATGTGTTGGAGGAGGCATGTGTTAGTCTTCTTCCTCCTTGCGTTGGGGCATCACTAGTGATAGGCGGAGTTAGGTAATTGGAAAAAAGAGAGAATTACAGAATTAGAAAATCACATCATTGTGTACTTTATGATGTAGTCTCTTGGCCTTTGTTAGGCTTAAGGAGAGAGCAGCACTGGTACATTTTTACTCATAAAGCTCTGTTGAGTAAATTCCCAACATATTTTTGTTATCTGCTTTCACGTCATAACAGTTGCTATGATTTTTGCTCCTCCAGAATTTTGCTCTACAAGGTTCCCAAGATGAGTTAAGAACTGGCAGAAAAGCTCTTTACTATTTTTTTTATTACAGCTTAATAAGATGGTTTCATTAAGTGAGTTTTAAACTTTGGTCAATAATTCTGTGATGGAAACATGAAACTGCTACTCTTAAATGTATTCTGTCTGTTTTGTATTTTCATGTTGATTTATGTTTATTTTAATTGTTTTTGTGTAAACACCCTTGTTGTGGTTTTCTGTAACTAGAAAATGGCGTTACCTTCTTAGCCAGGTCTCCCTAAAAAATATCTCAAGGGACTTCCTGGATAAATAAAGGATAAATAAATAAATATAATTAAATAAATAATCAATAATAAAAACGCGCTGCTGTTTAATTGAAGTCTTGCTGTTTGGCGGCCTCTGGCGGTGAGCGGTGTAATCGCAGCAGTAGAAGCCCCGGGCGCCCTCTCTCTCTCTCCCCCCGGACTCCGGCAGGTTCCGCCCGCAGTGAAGATGGCTGCTCCCAGCAGGCGGGAGGCTCTGCGGCTGCTGTCTCAGCTCGGAGCCTTCATTCTGACCCGGTTCGGGTTCTGGAACTGCTTCAGTATGCTGATGCTCTTCGCTGAGCGGGCTGACGTGAAGAGGTGAGGCTCTCGCTTCGGGTTTAGTTAACATTTACTCGCTTGTTGCTGGAACTTTCCGGTCCATCTTAAATAGCGCGGCGGGGACAGTCTGGTGCCCAGGCTTCTGAGAGGAACTACCGCTCAGTTTAAGGTGGAATGAAGAATTCAAACAGCCAGCTGGCGAAGAAGAAGCCAGGTTTAGGAATATGAGTAGTGTTACATTAATATGTAATAACTATAATAAGTTAGGCACCTTTTAAGAGGAATATAAGCTGTATAAATATGTTATTGTGCGTTTAAAACGTTTGTTTGTTCTATGAATTGTTTCTATTAGAACTAAAACAAGATTCGTCTTGGGAAGGCGCAAAGGCTGTGTCCCAAATCGACCTCGTGCACTACCTAGGGATTTAGCTAGTCGTGTTCTAGGGCTGTTTGTTACCTTAGTGCACTATAGTTTACAGGTTCGTGACTCAAAACAATTAAGCTTAGTACCCAACCAATTGTAGCTATTATAATGCTTTATAATTATTATATACTATTTATTATTGATTGTAGCTGGCGTGTCAAAATAAAAGTCTTGACTTTTTAATTAATAAATTAAAACAGGCTTGCACCAGCTAACACTATAATAGAATTTCAGTCCAAACATTATTAATGATAATTTAAAGCCGTTGTGTGCCGGTGTTTCTGAGACACAGGAAACAGTTTATTTACATTACATACAATGTTGTGTTTATATATAAGAATAATATTAAAACAAATGTGGCTGTTGAGTTCATTTTAAATGTTAACTTAATTTTTTCGTCTTTTTACATGTCTTTGCCATTTATTTCAGAAAAAGTTGTGAAAAAACTGGGAAAGTATTTTTTTTTTTTGACAACTTTAACATGATATTAGTGTTCTGTTTACAATAAACCTGGTTCAGTTCAGGGGAATCCCCACATAATTCCCAGTTGATAGCTAGCTAGCATTCCCAGACACACTTTAAACATCAGACATAAGTCTGTATTTTCCTACTGTTTTTTTTTTTTCTTCTATTTTTCTAAGTAGCAAGCCTTTTTCCTTTTTTAGCAAGATTTTATGCCCAAGCTGGTTTAGCTGGTCTACCAGTATAATTATTTGACTGAGCTATACGACTAGAGCTGGGCAATATGACAATATTTTATCATATCACAATAAACTTTCTTATCGTCTTATCTCACTCAACACATCAACATAAACCATATATATATATATGGCTAGAAAGAGCTGGAAAGTAAGTGATATTTAAAAAAAAACTGCAGTGTCCTTGCTCTCCGGTAAGAACCCTTGATTAATCCATTGTGGAAAACACTCAATAATAATCTTTCCTCAAAAATCTTCTTTCCAAGGAACTTTCTGTGAGTCTTTACTGCTTTATTTCTCAGTTTTTAGCACAAACATGCATTCTGAAGTATAATTCAGTGTCTGAAGAGAGCTCTGTGTCGTCTCTGAGCTTCCTCTCCGGTTGTGTTTACACCAGCTCAGAGCCTGAGTTCACCTCATGGGCTTGTAAACAATGTTTTGAATCATTGATTTGAATTTGCACAGGATTTGTGAACCGATTAACTCAGTGAGTCGACTCTACAATATCGTATAAGTTCCTGAAAGCATCCAAACACAACACAGGTCACATGATAATTCACCAAATATCAGCAGATTTTAGCGGAAGATTTAATGTCTCCCAGCCTCCAAGTCATAAAACTGTTATCTGCAACCCTAGGTAAATACTCTCATAAAAAATAATAATAAAATAAAATACTCTCATGTCTACGAATACAGTGAAATCATATTTTACCATATAACCCAGCTCTATAGATAACTGGTATGACCCATTTTGACTAACGTAATTTACATGGCCAAGCATCATAACCACATTATTTGACCAGTCTGACATTCTGACAGAGTTAGTTTAGCTGTTGAACATACATCAAATTTAACAACCAGTGGAGTCAGCTTGAAGACCAGCTGAAACACATGTGCTATACTGGACAAGAACTAAACCAGTTTAATATTCAGACACTGTCCACAAGTTAGCATGTAGCAGTTGCATTGTTTAAGTTAGAAAGGGAACATTTGAATAAGCGAACTTTAGCCTGTAGATTAGCTTAGCAAGTCCCTCAGGGCACTAGTAGAAACTAATTCCCTAGTTAGGGAATGAGGGGTCACTCTGAGACACAGCCCAAGACTTGTGGTTCCACAGGCCAGTGAAGCTTTTGGGTATCTTGCAGTAAAAAGAGTACAAACTCAGATTCAGCCTTTAATTATATTAAATAGGACAAAAACGGAGCCCAGATCAGCAGCTCTATTCTGAGAAGGTTTATAAATAGCTCTCCTGATTGCAGTTAACCCATGCTGGGTTGCTTTTCCATCTCTGTAATTACTCCTCTTTGTGGGCGAGTTGTGAAAACAGCGTTTTTGAAGTTGGCTTTGGCTGCTGCTTCTCTACTTGGTTTGCTTACAGGTTTATAGAAACAAATATTTGTTATAATTTTTAAAATGAGTTTCTTTTCTTCTTTAGTTATCTCTGTTAACTTTAATGTTTTTTATGAAAGAAGGCTTACTACCTATAGGTTTTTAAGGGACCTAAAATGAGAGCTGTTTAATATACAGTCTTTCCAAACATGTTGGTGATGTTGGTGCTTTCATTATATATTTATTATAAAAACAGTACAGTGACTTTCCTCATCAGGATGTTAATTTTAACTGTGTCTCCCAGCCATACTAGTGAAGTACAAGAAAACTCCTACCAAAATAAAAGCTTTGTCTGCTCATTTAAATTAGATTGTTGTCTCTACAGTTAAATGTGTAATAATGTGGATCTTTTATTTTATGATGGCTGTTTCTAATTGTTTGTGTTTTTTTCAGAAAGCCGGATATTCAGGTGCCATACTTGTACGTTGACATGGGAGCAGCGGTGCTGTGTGCCAGTTTTATGTCGTTTGGAGTGAAGAGAAGGTGGTTCGCTCTGTTTTCAGCCATCCAGCTGGCGTTCAGCACATACCTGTCCTACGTTGGTGGACAAGTCCATTATGGGGACTGGTTAAAGGTACAGAAGAGGAGGGGAAACATTAGAAGTGCTTTAAATTTATGTAACAGATGATTATATATATATTTTAAACTGTGCTGTTGGTCAGTTCTAAAATTAGGACTTTAATTAGCATCTGTCTTATTTCTTACTGTACATCATTTCCTTTATGGGAAACTTTATGGATTTATTCACCAGTTAAATTGACCAGTTTATCTTGTGAAGCTATTGTAGAAATAAGCACTGCTTCTAAAGATCATTGATCTGGGTTTTAAAAAAATAGTGGCAGTAATTTAACTTCAGCAGCACAGTGCACTCAGTACTCAGTATAAAGTGCCTTTATTATTACTTTGGATCTTTTAACCACGATAATACTTAACAAGTAGTTCTGTCACGATAACTATATTTGCTTGTATGATCTATTGTCTATTGTATTGTACTGTATTGTGATTAAACAATTATATTGCTTTTAAGCTAATTTTAAGATCAATTTATGTCATTTACACAATTGTAGAGCAGTGAATCTATTAGGAATATTCCAAAATACATTGAATTTGGAATATAAGTGTTGAATTATCCTAAATAAATAAAACATACAATAAATATGAAAATAAAAACACTGTAATAATAAATTGGACATATCAACACATTCAGATCTTTCTAGGAAACATAATAAGCAAAAGTGAGGTCAGCACAAATAATTGAGGCAATGTCCACATGTTGTATGATAAATCAATAATGTAATTATTGTGACAGGTCTACCAACAGGTGAATCTTTTATTAAAGGGGATTGAGGGATGCTGATCTGTAAATTAACACCAGCTGCTTGCTGATGTTTTACCTTAATCAGACTGGGCAACTTTGCTGCTGCATGGTGGAATTTAACTGCCTGAAATGTAATTTGCATTAGTTGTTACCTGTTAACTTCTATCGGCCTCACCTGACATCTCTTCTGTCTCTTATCAGGTCAGAATGTACTCCAGGGCCATGGCTGTCATTGGAGGATTTCTGGTGCTGGCCAGTGGGGCGGGGGAGGTGTACCGGCAGAAACCTCGCACTCGCTCTCTGCAGTCCACGGGACAGGTCTTCTTGGGAATCTACTTAATCTGTCTGGTACAAGCTCCACTGGAACAAAGATTCTTCTAACTTATAATAAACTGTAGATCGAATGAAATGATGTTTCATTTCAGCCAGTTTTAGGAAGATTGAACCAAACCAATGAGCTCTGAAGGTTGTATGACATTTAGGGTACATATTTGGTATGTTACAATTTACAGGAAACTGCATTTAAAACAAAAATATGAATGTAGGAGCAGTTTAAGTAAGTTGTGTAAGCTTATCCAGCAATACAGTACCAGCTAACAGTCACACTGTGAGTGGAGCATGGTCCAGTGCTGATATATTGATTTTGTATTTTGTATGTTTTATAGGTGTACTCCCTCCAGCACAGCCAAGAGGACAGATTGGCGTACCTGGACCACATCCCTGGAGGAGAGGTCACCGTCCAGCTGCTGGTGGTGGTCTTTGGTGTGCTGGCTCTGTCCTACCTCTCCGGCTGCTACGTGCAGCTTTCCTCTCAGATCCTCTCCGTCCTCCTGCCGCTGGTCATCCTCTTTATAGACGGAAACATCGGGTACTGGCACCGCTCCCGCCGCGTGGAGTTCTGGAACCAGATGAAACTGATTGGGCACAACGTGGGCATTTTCGGGGCGGTGCTTATCTTAGCTACGGATGGTTGAGGAGCCGAACAGAGGAGGCTTACTTTGTACAAACAGATGGATGATGCTGAGCCCAAGGTTAAAGGAATAGTTCATTGAAAAATCTGAAATACATGGTTTTCCCTATTTCCCAAATCTTGATTAGACAGGTTTGATGTCTAAAGTTTGTGTTTTAGTTTCACACAGTTTTTAGTAGTCTGTCTGTCTGTTCTATTACTGTTGCGTCTTTAACACAAAACAGAAGCGACAGATTTCAGGCACCAATTTAACACTTCTTTAATGCTCATGATTAAAGCAAAAAAAAGGTTTTTAGAGGTTGTCTAAGGTGCAGACAGGAGACTAAATAGTGCCATAAGGATTTTTTTTTCTGGTGTCGGATCTTAAAGAGCAAAGTGCAAGTTTGTGGTAGACCAAGGGTCCAGAAGACAAAACAGTGAATAAATAAGTTTGATAGGGTCTGAGGTTTTAAACCAACACATCTCAAAACACTTTTATGTACTTTACTAGAAAATTAGAATCCAATAAGCTATACAAAAATTGATTCAGAATGTTTTTTGTCAGGAGTGCATTTTTACATTATTAAAAACTGAACAATTCTCCCGTTTACGTGATTTTAACAGCACATTTGAATATGTGCATCACATTAAATACTGTAACAACATAAGGATTTAATGTTTCCTCTAAATAAAAAAACAAAAAATCAAATTATTGGAATATATAAAGTTTTACAAATCTCAGTTTAGGCCATCTAATCATACTGCATTTCTCAGGAGTGTTTCAGTACTAAGCGTTTTTTTGAGTAAGGGTGTTTTTTAAAACCACCCCTATTTGGTCCAGTTAAAAACCACTCTGGTTCATTTGCATCATTGATGCTGTGTGTGTGGGCAGGTGTGAAACCCGTAATTGCAATGGGTAATGACCAAACCACCTGTGGGAGAAGGTGGTCTAGTTCTGGTTCCAAACAAACTCCACTATTAAATAAACTCCTCATGTTTGAGCTAAACTGCTGTACAGGTGCAGTTTAATCTGATTTATTGCCCAGATAATTACAACAGCTATTAACAATCACTGTCTCTGCTGCTCCATACTAAGCTGTTTTCCCACTGAGGTAAAGCAGCTTTATACTGTTTACTTTCTTTCTCCCCATTCTGACCAATAAGGGACTCATTATAGAATTATAAACCTGCCTTAAGTCTTAATACAGAGCAGCCAATCAAAATGCAGCTCATTGTCAGTCTTAAAAAGACAGTAGCAGAAACAGTGTGTCCATTTCTAGTGGATAAAAACAGGTTGGAAATTAGCCACGTAAATATAATTGATGTTTTGATATTTTAAGTGGAATCTGTGTAAATGAGATGTTTCAATGAACC
Organism: Astyanax mexicanus; assembly: GCF_023375975.1. Lineage (NCBI taxonomy): Eukaryota > Metazoa > Chordata > Actinopteri > Characiformes > Acestrorhamphidae > Astyanax > Astyanax mexicanus. The sequence continues at coordinate 9,525,678 of NC_064422.1, forward strand.
ATTCCTTTAAGACATGCAGGAAGTGCTGTCTGTATCTCAGGGGTTGGCTCAGAATGACCATAGAAATAATACACCTTAATGTCCACACACTGACAGGTACAGTATTTAATAGCCTAGATAATTAAGTTTAACCTCTCTCTCTCTTTTCTTTCCCAGTCGTCTTATTTCATCACTTTTTATAATAAAATACGCAGCTAGAGAATGGTTTCAAAGTCAGCATCTACATGACTTCATATATGCTGTTTTTATCAAAGTTATTGTTTACATTCTGTTAAAGCTTCTTTTTTATTTAAAACAAAAGACAGTTTTACAATGTCTTAAGAGTAGATTACCATGTTAAAGGTGAGTGAGGAGTTAATGGCTGTTTGCTGTCTGAATGCTGTATATTGAGGTATAAAGGGAATAATGTGGTTGAGAAAATGCTCTGTCACTCATAGCACTACAATCTTTTGCATTCTTTATTACTGGCATCAGATGTCATTTTGTTGTCTATTAAATTGGTCTGTTTTTATATTTAACTATATTGTGTTTTTTTATTATCCTTTTATTATCCAAAATTATGTGTTAAATGAAGGGCTATAATGGACTCTTAAGGTGTTGTGAACTTGTGACAGTTTTGTGTTCAGGTCTGTTTGATATCAATGAACAAATAATAACAGCAAAAATGAGCCATACTAAGAGCCTCCGCTCAGTTCATAAATCATAAGTAAAAAATGTTCTAATATTTGATCTAAAAACATTCATATCTAAAATGATTTAGTTGTAACAAGATTAATATTTATAATTAAGTTATAAAAACATCCAGGATTTTTTGATAACATCAATATCCAGAATAAGGTACTAATTATATTAATATCCAGATTGAAGTTCTAATATTAATATCCAGTATGAGGTTCGTATAACATTAATATCCAGAATAAATTTCTAATAACATATATATTTAGAATGAAGTTCTAATAACATTAATATCCAGAATGAATTTCTAATAACATATATATTTAGAATGAAGTTCTAATAACATTAATATCCAGAATGAATTTCTAATAACATATATATTTAGAATGAAGTTCTAATAACATTAATATCCAGAATGAATTTCTAATAACATATATATTTAGAAAGAAGTTCTAATAACATATATATTTAGAATGAAGTTCTAATAACATATATATTTAGAATGAAGTTCTAATAACATTAATATCTAGAATGAAGTTCTAATAACATATATATTTAGAATGAAGTTCTAATAACATATATATTTAGAATGAAGTTCTAATAACATATATATTTAGAATGAAGTTCTAATAACATATATATTTAGAATGAAGTTCTAATAACATTAAATCCAGAATGAATTTCTAATAACATTAATATCCAGAATGAAGTTCTAATAACATTAAATACATTAATATACAAAATGAAGTTCTTATACATTTTATATCCAGTATACAGTTCTTATAACATTAATAACCAGTATAAAGTTCTAATAACATTAATATCCAGAATGAAGTTCTAATAACATATATATTTAGAATGAAGTTCTAATAACATTAAAATCAGGAATGAAGTTCTAATAACATTAAATACATTAATATACAAAATGAAGTTCTAATAAATTTTATATCCAGTATACAGTTCTTATAACATTAATAACCAGTATAAAGTTCTAATAACATTAATATCCAGAATGAAGTTCTAATAACATATATATTTAGAATGAAGTTCTAATAACATTAAAATCAGGAATGAAGTTCTAATAACATTAAATACATTAATATACAAAATGAAGTTCTAATAAATTTTATATCCAGTATACAGTTCTTATAACATTAATAACCAGTATAAAGTTATATTAATATTAATACCAAGAATTAAGTTCTGACAACATTTAAATTCAGAATAAAGTTATAATAACATTAAATAACATTAATATACAGTATAAAGTTCTAGCAAAGTAAAAAAAATCTAATATAAAACTTATTTATAGTTTTTTTTATAGTATTTATAGTCATAAAAAAAGGTATTGTGGCAACTGATTACAAACTGTGTGTGTGTGTGAGAGTGTGTGTTGAGTATTCAGTAGTCTTTATTTACTTATCTCAGCCAATCAGCTCTTCTAAAGATCAGCTTCACTTTAAATAAGGGAAGAATGAATAAGTAAAGCCGGCTGTTGTGGGTTCATGTTGGGTCACCGGGTATTGAATTGCTTGATGTAAACAAATCTGCGTCTTTGTGCTCTGGTTCCAACTGCCACTCAGCTCCAGACTACCTCACCCTAACCCTCACGCGTCTGTTCTGACTCTCTATTCCACCTGCCAGACCCAGACTTTTAACAAAATCCAAGGAGCCAAACCAGAACCATTGAATGGGTTTATTTTATTACTGAAAGAAACATGAAACCAGTAAACCAGAATTATTGATTTCCAGTAAGAAGTTGTAACAAGATTAATACATCTTATTAAGTTCTAATAATATTTATTTACAGTATGAAGTTCTGATAACATTAATAACCAAATGAAACATTCTGACCTGGAGAGTCAGGCATACAAGCCATAGTATTTTCCACCAAATATAAAATTTGGTTAAGGATCAGTGATGATCTGGATGCTTTAGCAAGACATATACAAAGTGCAGAATGAATCGGGCTCTTCTGGGTTAAAACTGACCTGTAAAAATACTATATACAGCTCTGGAAAAAAGTAAGAGCACACTTCAATTTCTGGATCAGTTTCTCTGATTTTGCTATTTATAGGTTTATGTTTGATTTAAATGAACATTGTTGTTTTATTCTAAAAACTACAGACAACATTTCTCCCAAATAAAAATATTGTCATTTAGAGCATTTATTTACAGAAATAAATTGCAAAAAAGATGCAGAGCTTTCAGACCTTAAATGATGCAAAGAAAAGAAGTTCATATCCATGAGTTCAGAAATCAATATTTGGTGGAATAACCCTAGTTTTTAATAGCAGTTTTCATGCATCTTGGCATCATGTTCTCCTCCACCAGTCTTAGACACTGCTTTTGGATAACTTTATGCCACTCCTGGTGCAAACATTCAAGCAGTTCAGTTTTGTTTGATGATTTGTAATTATCCATCTTCCTCTTGATTATATTCCAGAGGATTTCAATCTGGTAAAATCAAAGAAACTCTTATTTTTTCCAGAGCTGTATAGTGTTTATATATTAAATGCCTTTGACCCAGACCCTTTTTCACCTATATACTGTTTACAGTAAATGTGAGGGTTCGTTCTAAAAACCTTTACACTGCATGGAGGTTCTCCAAACTTTGAAAAGGTTCTATGTTTACACTTGTCATTCATAAAGAATGGACATCAAGAATTCTCTTGTGTTTTTCTAAGGAAACAACAGCGTGGTCTTTTTAAAATTTTTAAATGTACAGTACTTATATTTCAAGTAAATCTTTTTTGTTTTTTTCGTTCTTATTCTATTTCAGTTTCTCAGAGATGTTCATTAGTTTCCTAGACACAGTACTGTTTTGGTACTTTAGTCTTTGGTGATTTTCATGTTCCATGTTTTCTCATTTGTTCAGTGCTGTTTCAGACTCGCTCCCTTGCTTTGACAGATTCAGACGTTTCTTCCTGCGGTTTCGTTCTGCCATCGCTATCGCAGCCACCACTGTGACCATCACAGTCGCTGTGATGACCAGAACGGTGGCGGTCTCTGCTATACACAGCTGACTGTCCATCAGTGCAGGAGACGCCCCGGCCAGCAGAGGCGGCGTGTGGCAAGTGATGTTCCAGTAGTCGTCTATGTGGAGGCGCCGAACGTGGAGGATTTTGCTGAAAACTCGGTGCAGCTCGCAGTCGCACACCCACGGGTTCTCGGACAGTTGCACGTGTGTGCTGGGGGTCTGGAGGTTCAGGAACGTCCTGAATTTGAGGCTCCCCAGCTGATTGGCCTCAAGGCCCAGTACACTGAGGCTGTGCAAGGGGGTGAAGACTTCTGTCTCAATGCTGGAGATGTTATTGTGGCCCAGCAGGAGGACACTGAGCTTCTGCTGCATGGTTAGCAGGCCACTCTGGAGCATGGAGAGTTGGTTCCAGGCCAGGTTGAGCTGCTTTAGGCTGGTAAGCCCGTGGAACGCTCCGCACTGGATGATCCGAATGTGGTTGTGACTCATGTCCAGCTTCTCTAGGCTCTCCAGATGGGCAAAGGAGCGGGTTTCCAGGAACTCCAGAGAGTTGTGGGCCAGACGAAGGTCCTTGAGGGCCGCCAAGCCGTAGGTAAAATCTTGGACAAGGAAGCGCAGGTCATTGTGACTCAGGTCCAGCTTCTCCAGAAAAGACAAAGATGCCAAAGCCTGGATCAGGAAGATATTTTATTTAGAAAATGTTTCAAAACAAACCATTTAGTAGTTTAACATAAGCATCCAAGTGAAAAAATAAATGTGTTGTATAGAAACCTCACATCAAAAACAATGCACATGCATTTCTGGACAAGCTGAGAGATACAGAGCTGGCATCTGCTACATTAAAGATGCTACATTATGTTGTTTTAAATTAAGTCAATTAGTGTGGCTAGGTGTATTGAGAGAATGAAGCATTGAACTATGCTGGACAGTGGACCTTCCAGACAGAATTTGGGAATCCATTTGGTATACTGACCTATAATTAAAATATTAATTTAAATTCGCTATCCACCACGTTAGTGGTACATCCGACCCTCCTCCTCCTGGAGAGCTGCGTTTCTGCAGGTTTATACTTCAACACAAGTGTATCATACCCCATTGAGGCCAGCCAAGGACTTCTGAAGCCTAATATACATAATAAATTATACAGCTCTGAAACAAATTAAGAGACCACTTGAACTTCTGAATCAGTTTCTCTGATTTTATTATTTATAGGTTTATGTTTGAATAAAATGAACATTGTTGTTTTATCTTATAAACTACAGACAGCATTTATTTTCAGAAAATGAGAAATGGCTGAAATGACAAAAAAGATGCAGAGCTTTCAGACCTCAAATAATGCAAAGAAAACAAGTTCAGAAATCAATATTTGGTGGAATAACCCTGGATTTGAATCACAGTTTTCATGCATCTTGGCATCATGTTCTCCTTCACCCGTCTTACACACTGCTTTTGGATAACTTTATGCCTTTACTCCTGGTGCAAGAAATTCAAGCAGTTCAGTTTGGTTTGATGGCTTGTGATCACCTTCCTCTTAATTATATTCTAGAGGTTTTCAATTTGGGAAAATCAAAGAAATTCATAATTTTAAGTGGTCTCTTATTATTTTCCAGAGCTGTATATGGATATAATGTTTAAACTTGCCCCGTATTTCTACTTTGTGAAAGATTAAATGAGCCTGATCAACAAAGGGCTTTCTAAACATCTCACGTCCAAGGAGTAGTGATCCTGTTCAAATTGTTCTTTAAAAAACACAGATCTTATTATACAGTACTCACCTGCGGCTGCATTGCCTGGATGGCATTGTTCTGAAGCAGGAGGATGCGCAGTGCCCAAATCCCAGTAAACGTGGAGCTCTTCAGCTCATACAGTCTGTTCTCACTGAGGTCCAGGAGCCAGGTTCCATGAGGGATGCCATGTGGGAAAACCGTGAAGCCTCTGGCCCGACAGTCCACCAGGTCTGAGTTTTCGTAACACAGGCAGTGATGAGGACACAGCTTGGAGCCCGTCACCAGATATAAGGCCAGAAGCAAAAGACAGATGACCCTAATCATTCTGAGCCCACAGCGTCAATGAGTCAATGATGGATCCTTCTAGACAGTCTTGTCCATCCTTCAAAGTGAAAGCTCCCGAAGACCGCTGGAACAGGTCACTGCCGAAGTCAAGGAGAAGCCAGTGTTGCTGCTCTTTTCTGTGCTACAAAAACCAAATGTGTGTCTGCAGGAAAGAATTAAACAAGCCAGTCTGATTGGTTCCAAAGAGTGGATTTGTCAGGGCATTACATAAAATAGCAGAAATTATATAAAAAGCTTAATCCCTTAATCTACTGACCATTTTGCACAATAAGACTTTTTAGTCAGTCCATATCATGTCAAACAACAGTGCTGGGCAGATGTGTGTACAGATGGTGGGATTATTCTTTATTTATTTGAGCAGGTCATTAGCAATTGTGCTCATGCTCCAGAATTCAGATGCAAAGGGAAAGTAATCAAATGAGTCAACATCTTTCCATTCATTCTGTTTCTAACAGACTGTGTAATCCAGTGTTTTCACAACATGTGAAACTTTTAGAGCTCTTTTCAGATTCATTACAATATTGAAAAAAATATTAGGTCTATAAAACAAAGCCACTACATCATAGAAGGCCGTTCCAAAATAAAGGATTTTTCGTATATAACCATGAAAAACAGCCAACGGTTTGAGTGATTTCGAGGGTGAAACTGATGTATCCTTACTGACCCTCAGTTACCCAAAAATTTCTTCGAATCCTGTTTATGTAGCTTGCCATCGACTACCGGAGCCCTGAGAGAGCACAATTGGCTTTGGGTACAGTAGATGGCACTCTTTCCTCTCATCACTCCTAGGATGATGTTAATCAGCACAAGGCTGCACCTGTGAGCTGATGTATCGAAACCGAGTCGCTGCGCTTTCCTCCATATGCAGTGATGCTACTCAGAAATGCAGCATCAGCAGCACATGTACATCACATGTACTTCACATGTGAGTCTTACTTCCTGGTGTTGGGGCATCACTAGTGATAGGGGGAGTCCTAATGAGTGGGTTGAGTATTTGGCTATGTAATTTAGGGAGAAAATGGGATAAAAATTCAACTTTAAAAAATGTTCTCTATTCTGACAACTTCTATGGAGACGCGGATTTCATTTTCCAGCAGAACTTGGCACACTGCCCACATTCTAATTTTCTGAGACACTGACTTTTGGGTTGTCATTGGCTGTAATCCATAATCATCAATAAAAGAAAGCAGAAGGCTGTTCTGACATGAAATGCAGCCAAAGGTTTGAGTGACTATGAAGGCAAAACTGATGTTTCCTTACTGACCCTTGGTTACCCACAAATCACCAACAATAAATTTTGAAATTAAAATCTTCACTCATGGAAAAATCACAAATTCTGTGCTACAATGTTATCATGTGACATTTGTGCGCGGCATCACCACAAAGCCTCGTTATGCTGTTCCATATGTGTGACCCACAGACTACTCAGAAAAGGTTTTCATAGGACAGTCCTACTGTGGACCTTTCCCTTCTTCCAAACACTAAAATGTGCAAGACAAGATGCTTTAAGGACCAGCATTAAGAACCACTGCATTTCATGTTTAGACTTTTACAATTGTCTTTTTCTAGTTATTCACTCTTTTTTCTACCAAACGGATTGTGCTCGTCATGGGTGCTAAAATACATACTTGCCCAAGTTATTTAATTAAAATACCCATATTGGAGAAGTTTTAACTACTTCCACAGAATCCCACATCAGCGGATCAGACATTTCAATCAACACTTTTGAGATACTCACCATGAGCTTCAGGCTGGTGCTCTTCACTGTAAAGCCAAATCACTGTGAGCCAGAGAAAATGGTTCTTCAGCGGTAGTTCAGAAGACAAGAACGGTTTCATCTACTTTTAAGATGAAGCAAGCAATGTGAAAACAGTAGACCTTTAGAAGATTCAGAAGCTCATCTTTAGGATGTCCTTTCAGTTCTTTACCGGTTCTTCTCCCACACTGACTGGGCTCTTCACTGGAGTTTTAGTTACAGCTAGAGAAACACTTGCCCACACTATTTCACTAATGAGGCAGGCCATCTAAGACGTTCATACAAGTTCAGCAGAAGTCTAAACATTAACCACAATGGAGGAACCCAGATAGTGCTCCAGTGCTCTTCAGACTCTTTACATCATTAGAGAAAGAAAAGAGCTCCTGGCAGGAATGCATGAATAAAACACCCCGGATGGATCGGATTTGCTGTAAATAAACTCACACCTTGCAGTGGAAAAGTCGAGACACGGCTTATACCTGCCGCCAGTCTTTGATTTACGTCACCAGTTGGAGACTTTAAAGATCAGCGTCAGCAGTAACACAATAGGCCAGGTCGGTTTCAGAAGCAAGGCTGTCAGCTTCATGACTTATTCATGAACCGTTAAAACATTATACTGACCAGCACGCCAGGTAAGATTTTAGCTCTAGAGTAGCTCATAAATGTTTCATTGTCCAGCTCAGTGTAGTTAAGGCTTATGTCAGAACCCCACCTTGATAAACTGCTTAATGAACTTCTAAGTTGCCGTATAATTATGTTACTAATATAAGTCAATATCAATATAGCGTGCCTTTTGTATTTGCAGCTTAGTTTAAATAGTCTAAATTCAATGCAAACACTATCGATATATTTCTCGGGAATTACAAGATTCACTCCGGGAAAAAAATAAAAGACTGCTTAAAAATGATGAGTTTTATTTGATTTTACCAAATTGAAAACCTCTGGAATATAATCAAGAGGAAGATGGAGGATCACAAGCCATCAAACCAAACTGAACTGCTTGAATTTTTGCACCAGAAGTAAAGCAGCATAAAATTATCCAAAAGCAGTGTGTAAGACTGGTGGAGGAGAACATGCCAAGATGCATGAAAACTGTGATTAAAAACCAGGGTTATTCTAAGTTCTTTGAATTGTTTTCTTTGCATTATTTGAAGTCTGAAAGCTCTGCATCTTTTTTTGTTATTTCAGCCATTTCTCATTTTCTGCAAATAAATGCTCTAAATGGCAATATTTTTCTTGGAATTTGGGAGAAATATTGTCTGTAGTTTATAGAATAAAACAAAAATGTTACTCAAATTCTACTCAAACATAAACCTATAAATAGCAAAATCAGAGAAACTGATTCAGAAACTAAAGTGGTCTATTCATTTTTTTCCAGATCTGTATAGAAGAATGTTAACCTTTACTGTAATCTTCATTTTAAATATTTTTTGTATATTTTATACAATTCTCTTTGATGTTCATGTCTGTGTGGGGGTGCTACTTGCTGCATATTCAGCTATTTTTTTCAGCAAATATTTATTTTACTTTATATTTTTCATTCTGCTTCCTAGAGCTGGGCAATATGATGATATTTTATCAATAATGGTGGAAACTTTACACTAGACCTTGAGCAGCTTGGACTGTGTTCCTCTCTCCACTCTTCCTCCAGACTCTGCTCTCCTAATTTACAAATAAAATGTAAAATTTACTGATGATCAGTGATGGTTTGGAGAGACATGTCATCTGCTGGTGTTGATCCACTGTGTTCTTGAGATGCTTCAAGTAGCACCCGTGGGACCCGTACCACAGTTTAAGCACCACTGCTCTAAAACATCCGATTCCCCACAAGGGGGTGCTAATTACAGTCAGCTGCTATTTCTGTGCTTCACTAGGAGAGGGGGCATATTATTCCTGCATATTAAAGGTGCACACTCGCATTTCTTGTTCTTATAAAAAAAAAATTGGCCCACATTCAGTATTTTGTGTGGTTTTATGTTCCGTTAATCCTCATAATTCATTTTTAAACAACTATTTTCCAGCCTCTCTTTATCCCTGGGAATTAAACAGACTGTTTGAGTTACTGTGCTGTTCTGTGCCAAGCCTTTCTTGGATGCGTTCGCCACCTTCATATTTAGCTCAAAGTGTTTCTGACTTAAAAATGAATATAAGTGTTGAGTCTCTACAGAATCTGCAAAATCTAGACTAGATGTTCGACATCCTTTTTTGTTTCTTTCACACTAACATACATGCAGTTTGCAAAAGTAAAACATTTTCACCTTGTGTCAGCCCTTGTGAAAAAAGTAGCTTAAAATATACTAAGCATTATTATGTTCTATTGCACTAAAGTGAACTTGTAGCCACATTACTAATCAGTATATTTAAAGTGTGCTAAATTGGAACAACTTTGTTTGTACTTATTATACTTTAATTTCATAAAAAAGTTTTACATAAACTGTGCTAAGTGTTCTTAACTGTACTAAAATTGAACTGTTTTAAATATACTTAAGTAACATTTAAATGTATTACTTAATGTATGTAAAATTATAATACATTTAATGAGTATTACAACTGTATCAATATTATTATACACCGGGTATATTACGAATGTACTAAGAATTGATGTTAAATATGTGATCTATTTACATTACAATACAAATATGCTTCTTGTTCCTGTCTTTAGTAAGTAGCACACTTCTAGTATACTTTGTTGGCTATACTAATATATTTAAGTATACTGTACAATTTTAGCATGTTACAAAAATGTACTGTGGTAATTTAATTTACTTTCCAAAAAGGTACATGACACATAAATTCAGAGGCATATCCAATCAAACCCTCTATTACAGATGGGGATGGAACAACAGAGGCAGAACCAATCAGAATCCCTTTCAGTTTGGGGAGGGACTGCACGTCTTCCAAACTGTGAAGCCCACAAAGTTTTTACAGAGAGACATAAACTAATGTTAATACACTTGTTCAAAATAGGTGTACCATGCCATGAGGATGGTTCCAAAGGTTCCTTTGGTTCCAGAGAGATTTTTGTAAAGAAACTGGGCTTGTTTATTAATTCTTCAGTTCGGGTCCTTTTTTGTACTACCAAGACTGAGACCCACTGGGCTACTATATTTCACAGATATTTTTCCCCCCACACTTGCTAAGAACAGTGCCCTACAGAGCAGATTTTAACTTTCCCCCTCATCTTAACAGACCTGATCTTAACAGACCATAACAGGGCTGACAACACTTCAGCAGTTACTAGTGGATCAGAGCAGGTCTACAACTCATCACTTATTGTAGTATATTCATTACCTATTGTAGCAAATATTTAGAAACAAGCTGTTTTACACTAATAACCGCAGCCCTGTTAGAAAAAAGTACACCTGATTAAGAAAAGACACCTGGTTAGCAGAACATGTTTAGTTAGGTTAAGTTGAAACCATCAGAACCATCCATCTCCAAGAATAATAGAAAAAATGTTCTATAGTGTGTGTGTGTGTGAGTGAGATGTTGGCAAAAAGTGGTGAAAGTACAGTATTACAGTCAGAATTTTTGTTCCTTTATTTTAGAAAACGTCCGTTTTTTAAAGTGTGGCATTTCAAGTCACATTTTTGTTTAAAATACAGAAAATACAGACACATGAACATGAAGATGGCAAAAAAGGAAAATTTGGGGGAAGAAAACAAAAAGCTAACAAGCTTTTCTGACTGTTTGGTTTTTTTTTCCTTTTTTGACAGAATGGAATAGAAGGCGAAGGAGGGATGAAAATGAAAGGAGAGAAGAATAGGAGAGAAGGAGGAAGAAGGGCCAGAGAGAAAGAGAGAGATAGAGAGAGAGAAAGATGATGGAAGTTAGTCAGGAAAACTATGGGTTTCTTAATAATTGGTATTTTAAATTATCTTTATAAATCTAATTTTAGAATTAACTCTTTGCACCCTCACTTTTTCTGATTTTTTTTTTTTTTTTAATGTTTTTCATTTGTTTTTGTTTGATCTTGCAGACCCTGGGGTCTTGGTATCCCCCGCCCTCCGACTGCGGCGCTGAAGGGGAGGGGTAGGAGAGAGGGGAGCGCCGTTCTCGTCTGGCTCTCAGAGCGCTGATGCCCGTGGTGCCCTCTCTGGCCGAACCACGCTCGCCCCTTCCCCCCTCAGGAAGATAACGACGAGTCCTTCTGTGTTTGCTGTGCTTGTGAACGCTGCATCGACTTCTGAGATTCCACATCTTTAAAATGTTTCTCAACCTGCGAGAGGAGGAAAGAAAAAAAAAAAAAAAAAGAATATTGCAACTCAGTTTTCACATATGGACTCCAGAAAGTGTCTGGAGAATCAGGGCCAGACATTACCTGGACCTGCCCTCACACATGCAGCACACATCCAGAACTGGTTCTGCATGGTTTGGCGAGGAGTGGTATCTAGATAGCGCATGCTGGAGACACGGCTTGAACCCACTGTGAATTCTCCAGAACATTACCTGCACTAATCACACATGGGCTCACTTGTGTAAGTAAAGTCCAGAACAACTAATAGACATTTGTGTACACACAGTCTTTCCAAGTGATTTAAGTTGTGAAAGGGGTTTAATTTACACAATTTTATTCTTTACTTTTGTTTGCAGCAGCTAACATGAAGCAAGAACTGTGTTAATACTTCAGCCCATGTTTATAACAATAAATAAATGGTTGGTTGGTTGTTGGGGTTTTACTGCCACTTCAGCACATATTTGGCGACTTGTGGTTTTTCATAGTTTTTTCTAGCATGATAAGGGAAATATATATTTCGCTACATATGTATAAAATTGGGCGTTTTCCCTTGTGTTTTGTTTTTTTCTTCAAAATGCTCTTTTAATGTTTATTGGTAGTAGGGTTGCCATATATGGTTATAAGCAGAACAGTTGATGAGGATGTGTTTCATCTTTAGCTGGATATCACACAGTTAAAACGAATAAATTATTCAATAAATAAAATATCCAGTCTATTAGAGATTACTGAACTACCCCACACAGCCAGTCTGAGCTCCAGTTCATATCTTTGCAGAGCAATTACAGTATGAGTAAGGGCAAAGAGTCATGCATGTCTTCTGGCTACCGAAATAAATAGTTTTAATTTTGCCACAGTCAAAGTGTGTTCTACGTATAGTGAGAAAAACTAATTGAAAACCTAAGGTGTATCCAATAGGAGAAGAGCTGAGAAACAGTTTGAGCCCAAGTTCCAAGGGCTCTGTTTATGTTTTATTCATTAATAGTGAGGTGATCCTGATTCAGCCTGTTTATTTCAATAAAGGAGAGGGCGGGGAAGAACGACAGGATTTCTGCTCTTACTCATGAATTATCATAACATGCAAATGTGTATGTTTGAACTGCGACTCTCCTATTTGTAAGTTTGTTTAAAACAGTGTTTTCTGTCCAGAACTATAGTGAAATGAAACATAAGATACTCACGATTTTGCGTATATGACTTAAAGCGCTTCCTTCTTTTCCTTTGCAGTTCTCCACCTGATACGGCGGTGAGATTACGACGTCATCCATCACAATAATGTTCTTCTCCTGCCATTTACAGTCTTTTATGCTAAAACAGATGAGAGAGAAAAGTTTGTCCATACACAGAACAAATGGGGAAATCATGATAATTATTTTACTGTGCATAATCAATACAATCATATTTAAAATTGTATCTTTGCTCTGTTTGCTTGAGTATTATATATTCCTTCTGTATACCAGAATTTATAACAAGATTAACGAACATATATATCAAATTGGGTTTGAAGTGTATACTGACTAGGGCTGCCACAAACGATTATTTTTATAGTCGACTAATCACCGATTATTTTTTATGATTAGTCGACTAATCGGATCATACGTTAATTGAATATAAAACACAGTTTATCACAATAGAATGCAGCTGCTATTATACAACCAACATTAGATTTCAGCTATATGCTAACTAAAAATAAAAACAATTAAAATCATAGTTCATTAAACCTTTAATGAAATATGCAGCTTGTTGTAACAGACAATTATTTTACTGTTTAGCATAAAGTGTAAACAACTGTGTAAAATAAGGATAAGGCACTGGCATTTATGAAACATCTCAACCGTGAGGTTGTTTGAACTATTATGAAAAAAAAAGTATATTAATAAAAAATGCCTCTCTGTCCAGATATTGTGTACATTACCGTACACAGGGCAGCGGTCTGCACAGATCTGATTGGCAGAGGAGAGCGTTTGGTGATTTTACACCACACATGACTGATCTGTGAGTTTACTGCACCGAAAAGCACTGCACTGCAGTTGCACGCGTTTCACTTTTATTTTCTTGGTGATCCCACACTTTTGAGTTCTGTAGCGGGGTAGCCATGAAACCAGAGCCTCTCTGTATAATGTCCTGAGATGTCGTCCACTACCTACCCCGGTTTCCACTACTGCGCATGTGCGTCCAGGACAGAAAGGCAGTCGCAGCAGTTTGGAGAGAAAAACAAAGAAAAAAAAAAAAACGACTAATCGACTATTAAATTAGTCGTCGACTATTTTAATAGTCGACATAATCGTGACTAGTCGACTAATCGTGGCAGCCCTAATACTGACAAATGCTTGCAGGGCTGAAAATATAACAGCCACACGAACACGGACATTTGACACTGCAGTGAATCAGAGGCACGCAGCTTACACACAGTTTACACACAAGTGGAAAAGTTTTAATCTACCGGTACATTGAACACACAGCCACTACAGCCTTAGGTCACAATACACAGTTTTAAGATTACTGCTGCAATACTTCTTTTTGCAGTATTACAGCTGTATGTAAGGCTGGCTGCAATACCACAGGAAACTCTAGGGAATGCCCTTTCAAGTACAAATTAGTGCAATGAATGAGTGCATCTTGTAAATGAGGATTAATACTGGCCAGCATGTTCCCACATGCATATCCTACAGTTTAGCGTTCTTTAGATTTCATGTGGAATGTTAGTGTACATTTCTATCTATGACTCTTAAAACAACACATCATCTACTCTGGATTTCTTTTCTGAGTACAACCATTTTCTTTTATAGTTTAGTTTCTGAAACGAGTTTTGTATATTTGGTAGGCTGGTACGTCATCTCCTCAGCACAGGAATAATAGCAAGGCTTGTGTTTGTATTCTTACGTTTTATGTATAGTCTGGAATAGTTGCTGGCCCTCAACTGAAACCCCAGCACTGATTGCATAGGCTTGGGATAACTTGTCTTCCTTTTCCGTCCTCGCCCGACTGGCAAGCTGGGAGAAGAGATAACAAACACACACACAGACAGACAGCAAACCATTATACAGGGTAGCACCCCAGCCATACAAGTCATGTAAAAGACAGGAACAATGCCTTTGTCTGTTGTAGCATATCAAACATCAGCAAAATCAAATACATATCACTTTGAAGCACTGCAAGTTTTTCTTTACAGGCCATATTTTGGATCTCAAGTTAATACTTTTTGAGGCTATATCTCTTAACAACTGAATCAATTAATTCATATTAGAAGACAGAAATAACTATTAAATAATATTTTCCTATCAAGCAAAAAAAGCTTTTGTTAACAAAAAGAAAGAAAAAAAAAGGTCTTAAAGCTCTGCATCTCCTTTGTAATTTGCAAATAAATGCTCCAAGAGAAAATATTTTTATTTGGAATTTGAGTATATAAAATGTTCATTTTACTCAAACATATACTGAAACTAAAATGGTCTCATTTTTTTCCAGAGCTGTATATATGTATATAATCCGGTTACTGGAGAATAATGCCAGAAATTAAGTAGCCTAGTAATCTGGTTTTAGTAGGAAGGCAAGCATGCAAAGAATCATACTCAGCAGCCTTTTTAATATTGTAATGATTAAGACTTATTTTAAAAATAGAGCAGAATAATAATACAAATAATACACCTGTACACACACACAAGTACATAGAAGTTGTAATAAATAAATAAATACAATAACTAAACTTTTAAATAGCCTTTCAACCACCCACCAGTCAGATAACAGGAATTTCTAAAAACATGAACCACCTAGAACCACTGTCTGCGATTCCTACATAAAATTAGTGTAAAAAAGTAAAAGAGCATAAAACATGACGGTTCCAGATGTTTACTGTTGCTACCATAAACATATAAGAAATCACTTGACCTACACAAAACTATGGCCATTTTCCAGGTTATCTTAAGCAATATAAAAATGTTCTGGGATTGGATCAAAACTTCCTCTCTGATACAACACTGTTTCGAATAGAGGACAAAAGCTAATAGAGTCTGACCATCTCCGAGGAGGTCAATAAAAGTGCGTAGACTCCTTATTAGTGAACTACAGGCCACAAATTTAGAACAGTCCAACAAAAGGCTGTGTGGAGACATCAGTACAGTCATCCTCCTCCAGTTGTAGCTCAAGACTCACATGAGTCTACAACTGGACGAGGCATGACTGTACTTTCTGAAAAGTACTACAGCATTTGATCTGCCTACGCAAGAACAAAGCCTAAATAAAAAATGTAAATGATGTTTCAACTGAAACGCTAAATAGTTTTTAAAAGAAAAGAAAATTGAGGAAATAAGCATTAAACAATACTCAAGGTTTCAGCACGCGTGTCGTAAAATAAATTCTACCTACTAGTTAGCACAATGTACGCTATTTTCAAACTACAGCACTGCACCCACCACTCCTTTTTGAAGCTTGAAGGTCAAATAGGTCATAAAAGTAGAAGAAAAGCAAAATAAGTTGACCTTACCTTGCCCACATTCAAAGATGCTAGAGGAGGTGGTGTCTCAGTACGATCATTAATGATTTCCACCTCTGAAACGTAGGCTAAGTTAACCAGGATGACGTCACTGAGGTTGGGCTTGCCACTGGAAGAAGCACATTCTGAGAGAAGGGTGAAGTTAAGGCAAATGAAAATGAAAGTATATAATAATTATCTGGGTCACTGGGTAACCAAGCACACTGGTATACAAACAGGGAAGCATGTTGTAACTATTGTACTGGCTGATAACTGTTAAAACTAAATTTGGTACGGATATTGATAATTGATAATTCAATTAGGACTTCCGACAAGACCACAAAAATGCTGACAGCAAACCCCGTCTTTAATTGAAGATGGGTCACATCAAACATTCATATATTATCAGTTCACCAGTGTTAGCCGACACTTCCACATTACATGATGACATAGCTAGAAGGGAAGAAAAGGCATTTGCAACTCAACTGCCACAAAACAGCTTCAACATGCTTGGAGGAGAACACTAAGTGATGATTAAGACTGTGGCCACACTCTCCTCGTGTCAACTGTTTATGCGTGTTTGTATTAAAGCTCTCTAGACTAATAACAGAGACACAATGGCAAAAATTTGACCCCCACTTCCTGACATACTGATCTTGTTTACACCTTGTCACTTCACGTGACTAATAACGGGATTGTATTCTGTAATGATGTAGGTCAAATGCATTTAGAATTTGGAGTCAATTTGTAGTCATATTGACCCGCAGTTCCTAATTAAAGCTGCATTAAACTTTACTTAGAGAGGAGACATTTCTTCTAAACCAACGTGGCAAATATAGCCTCCTTTCATATCGCAATTCTAAACCATTTGAACCTGCACATTCTGCGTTTACAGTACAGTTCATTGTTTTAGGTGCAGCCAAGGACTTGACCTGTAGCTACATGAAACGAGCTGGAAACCCAATCAACAAAGTCTTTGAACTAGTCGATTTTTCTATTATTAATTTTTTTTAATCACATTTCAAGTTTCCTGACAATGCAAGCCAACATCAAGTAAGAGACTGATTATACAGACGAGTGTCTCGTACCATTAGGTATAAATCACTAGTGCTTTCAATTCTCATCAATAACCCCAGACAAACATAGAACATTTAGGAAAAACTAAACATTTCTATAAAGCATTTTAAAACAGAAGTGATTTTAAACCAAGACTGCACCATCTAACTTTAAAGGGTTGACCACCATCACCACAAACCAAATATTTAACACAACACAAACAGAGTTGACTTAACTAGCTAGTTAGCTAATAGGCTGGGTTTTGTCTGAATAACACAGCAAAACATTGAGGAAAAAAAATACTGAATTTAGTTGTCCAGTTTTCCATTTACCTACAACAGATGAGTAGTAGTTTACATGTGTTCTGTCAACTTATTGCACATCATATAAATTTTAGCATATTATATAATAACGGCAATTCATAAAAAAAAGCTTCTAACCACCTTTATTAACTTAGCCCTGATACACTGCTTTACTAATCCAACTATCCAATTTAAGTCATGTTGTAATATGGTGCTTAATGATTCTCTGAATCGAGTGCCGATCATTAAATTATTATTTTTTTTTTACATTTTTGGTCAGTGTCAGTCAACAGTACAAGTCAATGGCCCTTTTCCAGCATACAATAAATACATCAGCAAGTATCGGCCAAAATATTAAAATATCGGTCAAATCTAGCCATCAGACCGATGCCAACATAATTATGATCTCAGTGCATCCCTATTTTTTTTTTATTACTAAACACTTATTTCTCAGAAGATAAAGGAATTTCAAAAATTTATTTTTTTTATCTTTAACCCAGTCACACCATCCAATTTACAGAGATTGTTTATTTATAAGAACTGCAAATATTAAAAATGTGCTGCTAACGTAATAAACCTAAAAGTGTATCCTTAGAATTTTGTTTTTAATGCATCAGAACACTCTCAGAACACTGTACGTATTGTCTCATAAGTGTTATTATAAGCGAGTATATTTGGCCAATAAAGCCGGATCCTGGTTCTGATTTATAATAATACAGGGACAGAATTTAACTCAAAACAACTTTAAGTAAGAAAAAAATTATTATTAAATGACTGATTTCATGCCTAAGGTAGGAAAATGTATTTTGTGAGGCTTAACTCAACAGCATGATATGCGTTATATTTTCAACTTTAAAAAACAAACACTATGAACTCAAAATTTAGGGTACAGTGTGATTATCAAAAAAAGCAGTTTGTTGCCTGAGGCAACATCATGCCATAGGGTTAAATGATCAAAAATACACTTTTTTGAGGAATGCATTTTTTTCATAGAATATATGTTACAAAAGGCGCTCAGCTCAGCTTTTGTATTTTTCCTTTAATATAAACTTAGAGTATCACATCTCGGCAGATCCCCACATGATTAACCCAGCTATAAACTGACTGACATTCGGTTACCTGCCAGTAGAAACGCCTTACCCTCAGCTGCCGACTCAGCTAACGCTAGTTAGCTATCTTGGCCAAATGGTTAGCTTTAGCTAATCGATAAACACAAGACTATTTGATCATATAATTTATCGTTTAGATTGATATTCTGGTTGATAATAAAATACACGCCATTATTATTAATTTCTAAAGTAGGTGTTATGTTTAAATGAGCAAGAAAACGCACAGGAAAATTAGCTAGTAGTTAAGTTAGTTAATGCTAACGCTAATGCTAACTACACCGAGTCTCGTATCCAGAGCTAGAGGTGGAGGGCAGGCTAAAGCTAAGCTACCCTATGCTAAGCTAAGCTAAACGTATAGACAACCCAACTACAGCCGTATCAAAACACGCGGAAGCTGCGAATAATCACCAGATTAACCGCTACAGCAGCCCAGCAAAGCTCCACACAGCAAATAAAGCCAACAACCGCGGGTCCAAACACCCGAATCCTGGCTCGCTTCGCTCCAGCGCCGTATGAATGAGCAGCCCTGAGCTCTGTTAGCATAGCGGCTAAAGCCCGCAGCTCCCCGGCGCCCAAACACACACACACTCAGTCGGACTCGCTGCCACAGAACCGGGCCGCTCCACGCCGCGCGGCCCGGGAACCGCCGGCACCATCACGGAACAAACAAAGGATACTCAGAGTTAACATCTTGGTCTGGTAATCAAAGGCCACAACTTCTCCCTGCAGGCGCTGGCCCAGGCAGGTGAGGCAGGAGACGCTGCTTCCCACGCTGAAATACTCCCCCGGTCCAGGAGCCGCCATCTTCTCCGCCAGGGAAACCCGGAGAGCGGCGCTTTACGGCGGACACAAACCGGAGAACCTCCGCAGCGGAGATCACCCACTTCAACACATTCCCTCGCGGGCCAGACACCAGGGGGCGCTCCGGAGTGAGCCCACAATACATGAGATCCTGTGGAGCTTTTGAGGTAAATCATTTATTAATAGTTTATAAATGAAAAATGTGCTGTTCTTATAGTTTTCTCAACATTTCTCAACATAAATATATCAAACATGTTTCATGCCCTGTAGTCATTTATAAAACGCTTTATAAAATGCTTTTTTACAGTTATAAGCCTTTTTTTGTAACCCCACCAACCTAGCTATCATCTCACAATTCATTATTTTGAGACACTGTCTCATTATTTTGAGACACTGTCTCATTATTTTGAGACACTGTCTCATTATTTTGAGATACTATCCTAATATTTTGAGATAGTAAGTCATTCATATAAGATAGTAAAATATTATTTTGAGATACTATCTAAATATTTTGAGATAGCATGTCATTATTTGAGATGCTATCTTATTACTTTTAGGTACTATCCAATTATTCATATTTTAAGATTTTTTTGAAATACTATCTCATTATTTTGAAAAACACTTTTTTCCCAAAAGCAAAACAATGACCTAGGACCTCAAAATAATGACTTAATATCTCACTCACTTAATATCTTACTTAATAAAAATACGAAAAAATGTTCTGGGTTTTTAAAAAGTAATTTTAGGCCAAGCACACAGTAACTAGTTAAAACCCGTTATACTATGGTAGAATCTGTTACCTGTTAAAGAATTAAACTATATAACTAAAGTTTTCTGAACTGTTTTTTAGGAAAATACATAATTAAACCTTGCAAAATGAAAATAATATCCTGCACAAGTAGTTAGAAACGATTTTTATTGGAGTTTTAGCCGTTTATCTCCATACACCTCCATTCATTTTGGACTCACTCGCGGGCTCTCTCTATCGGTAACAGTCATTTACTGCGATAAAGGAGGAACCAAGAAGTGGGCAGGCTCTCCATAAACCAGCTCTGTCACAACCCGGAGAAACGGGGCGTGTCGGAGGACGGACCGTACAAAGGAACAGTTCACCCATTCACACTGACCTCCACAATATACCCACACATCCCTCTATACACACACACTATATACTCTTATAGCTGAGATTAGCCTTAATTCCCTTCAGCTCGAAAATAACTCCTTAAACTACACGTTTCTGATATCTTATAAAATGTATGTATACACTGTGTAATTGTGGTTTATAATAATAATAATAATAATAAAAATAAAATTACTATTGATAATAATAATAATAATAATACACACCGGGCACACCTTAATTTCAGTGTTTTTCCATAATTTAAAGTTTTTATTGAGCACTTCTCGCTTAGATGACAGCTTTGCACATCTTGTTATTTTCTCAGTCAGCTTCATGAGGTAGAGTCACCTGGAATGTCTTTTAGTTAACAGCTGTGCCATGTGGTGTTGTGAAGAGGTAGAGTTGGTATACAGTGAATAACCCTATTTGAGTAACTTTTTAATCCATATTTAGGCAAAAACTACTAAAGTAGAGTAAAGTTATGTAAAGAAAAATACTTTAAGAAATTAAAATCAGTCAATCCAAAAAAATGACCCAGGTAAGAAAGACCACTGTTGCACAGGATAAATTCATGATTAAAAACAACTGGCTCGTTTTTTTACATATTGTATATATTTTATGTTTTGTTTTAAGATCTGTATGGATGTCAATTTTTAAATATTTGTCAATAACAATATATTAAATATATACAAAACATATTAAAGCATTAGGTGAGCGATATGTAACTATATATATATATATATATATATATATATATATATATATATATATATATATATATATATATATATGTAACAAAACATTTAAATTCTATAAATAAAAACGTTTTAGAAGGGTTCATTCACCCCCATTCATTGAGGCGTTTGGCGCCCTCTAGCGTTTCAGTTGTGGTCAGACAGGCTACACTGCTCAGAGAATCTCTAGAGAGGAGAAAACCCAATTAAGAATCTCTTCTTAAATATGATTATAATTTTAGGTAAATATTGCACAAATTTAAGTTTGCTAAAAATATATCCTCATTAAAAAAACATTTGTTTATTCAGACTTATACGATTATATACATACCTTACCTTATGTTGTATTGTGTTATATACAAAAACATATATGTATTTTTATAAGATTTAATTGCATTATATCTATATATAATTTGTCATTGTTTATAGATTTACTGATTTCTTAATAATAAAAAACTTTGTGACGTAACAAAACCTGTTTTCCGCTTAAATGCGGATTACGAAGCAGTGAATTGAAACACTTTGATTCAAATGAATCAACTCCGTTCGAATCTGGCAACAGAGCTGAAAGAATTGAGCGGACTGCGAGTCACCAGGGTTGCCAGTCTGTAACATTATTACTCGGATAATCATGTTTTAAAACCTCCAAAATGCAAAGAAAACCGTCTAAAAACAAAACAGATGGTGTTCAGCATTATTACAGGGTTTATTCCAACATGGACTTAAAATACAATTATTTATCTTATTTATCAATACTTACAAAAAACGACATTTAAATTATTGTATATATGCACACTATCATAATTATTGAATTGTATAATAGGACACAAGAACCGATGCACATTAGAAAAGTAATTACAATTTCATTTTTGGACTGATGTCATAAATTATGTTAAGTCTTATGTTAAGTACAATGACTTGTACTGTTGATGTATGTTTGTTTATAAAGTTTGTATGCTCTCTGCTTTCTTAGTTTTTATGTGATTGACACCCCACCCCCTATTCTATGTTTCAATGTTAATGTTCTATTATAATGCAGAGATTTCTAATTGTAAAATCAATAAAAAAGATTGTAACAAAAAAGAAAAGTAATTACAATACAAAAAATGCAAATAAATACTCATACAGAATATCCAACACAAACACTGCTTATTCACTGCTTTTAATTTCCATCAGCAGGACTAGCTCTGTCTTTGCCAACAACCAATACTTGATAGTTTTGTACACCCGTCTAAATGCTTTTTTTCTCTAGCCAATTTTAGACACAACCGACCAATGTGTGAGGAAAGCAACCAATCTGGCAACATGGCGGGCCGCTGGATGCTGTTAATTTCATGTAGTTCATTAATGTGAGGCTTTTGTTTCTAAATGGGTAATATAGTGATCAGAGATTATTCTATAAAAACAGCACAGAGCTTTATTAACTTTAATCCAGGGCTAATTTTGATACAGAGTTTTAGACACAGTTCAGCCGTTAACCGGTGTGTGGAGTACTGAGCCATTTCGGTCATAGGTCCAGTGATTCAAATGAATCGATTCAGTTCGAATCTGAGTTTCGAGTTTGACATCAGGAAGGTTGCCAGGTTCGTGTTTTCCCGCCACGATGTACATTTTGGGTTTTCCCGCCAAAATGTAGTAAATTAATGTAACCAGAAATCACTAGGTGATAAAAAAATGTTTTTCTCTAGCCTATTTCAGACACAACCGACCAATTTGGCATGAAAACAACCAATCTGGCAGGTTCAGGAGGGTCAAGAACAGAAATGAGTAAGTAAAAGTCAGTTCTTTTTTTTTTTTTTTTTTTTTCTAATTATGTTACTATTAAATGTTCTTGACTGGGTTATAAAACTATAATAAAATAACTAATAACAACTAATAAAACACAAATATTACAATATTATTAATGACTTTAAGATAAATAGCAATACTGATCATACATTTCTTATAAACAAAATAGTCGTACGCCAGTTTTTTTTTTTTTTTTGCCATTTGCTTTAAACGTGTGACAGACATATATTTTGGGCTCGTTTAAGCTTCTGAAGGGCGAGTTTTAGATTGACTTTGGGCTGGATATTTTTGTTGGACCTGGCAACCCTGGATATTACTATCACTGTAGATGGAGCACGAAATCAAGACTTCTGATGTGTCGACCAAGTGCGGAATTAGGGATTTGGGACGCGCCCGGGCCAGTTCACCCCGCGTGACCCCCTTAGCTAAACTACCCGCAGCTGTAAAACACAGCGCCGGTAAAACACAGCGCCGGTAAAAACTGCAGCTCCGCGCGGAACATGGAGGCCGTTTACACCCACGGAGTGTGGGTGGCCGAGGCTCTTCAGACTGAAACACGGAGATACGAGGATTTCTGGCTCTTCGCGACTCATCTCGGAGACCCTAAAGCCGCGTTCCTGCTGGTCTTCCCGCTCGCCTTCTACCTGCACCGGCGCAGCGGCGTGGCCGTGCTGTGGGTCTCCGCGCTCTCCGAGTGGCTCAACCTGGTGTTTAAATGGTGAGAAATTAAATTAAAATAATCCTCATATATAAACCAGTAAACCTGACTCTCTATTACAGTAATGTGCAGAGTAATAACAGTTACACAACTAATAACAGCTTATATTATTTAGAAATTAATATTTCCCTTATTATTATTAATATTTATACCAGTAATGTATCTGTAAGTAAAGCTGTGAGGCACTGTGCTGTGTGTAACGTTACTGATGTGGAATGTAAAAATACAAAATACTTTGTTACTTAGGTAAAAGTACAAAAGTATTAAGAGTAAAGAAGTAAGCACTCCCAAATGGTTTAAAGTAAAAAAAGTACATAGCTACTTCTGAATGTGTTTAATGAAAATTAATTAAAAAAAAAGTAAATGTATAAAAGGACAGACTTTTAAATGAACTAAAAGTACATATCCATGAAGGTACAGAAAGTAAAAGTACTCCTAAATATTAAAATTCAAATGAAATTAAATAAAAGTAGAAAAGTAAGCTCTCTTTTATCTACTAAAATACAGGTAAAAGTATAAAAGTATACAGTTTTGAATGTACTAAAAGTAAAAGTAGAAAAGTAAAAACCCATAAAATTACATATAGTAAAAATGTAATAGTCAAGAAATCACTTCTTCTTAGTCTCTGCTCTTTATACTGCAAAAACGTGTAATTAAAAATCTGAGTTTTTATGTCATAATTAGCTAATAAATAAATGTTGTTGATGATTTTAGCTCTGATATTCAAAACCTTTGACTCTAAAAGCCTGTTTCTGGCCTCTCACTTTTGAACAAATGTGTGTAATTTACTGAAATTGTTTGTGTTTTAATGATGCGGAAATTAAAAGTAATATTCAAACGCAGTCATCCATTGGTTTACTTTCTAAAGTGGCCGCATCCAAAATCACACTCTATTGCACTGCAAGTAGTTTGTAGAAAAAAAACAGTGCCCTGCCATAAGAAGTTTGTTTATTATTGGAATATATGCTCTCCAAACCATCACTGATTGGTGGAAACTTCACACTAGACCTCGAGCAGTTTGGACTGTGCGTCTCTCCACTCTTCCTCCAGACTCTGCTCCCTTGATTTACAAATGAAATGTAAAATTTACTGATGATCAGTGATGGTTTGGAGAGACATGTCATCTGCTGGTGTTGATCCACTGTGTTTTATTATCAAGTCTAAAGTCAGTGCAGTTTTGTTTTCCTGCAAATTTTTACAGCACTTCATGCTTTCCTATGCTACTGACAACTTTTATAGAGATGCAGATTTCATGTAGTCGGATATGAAGTGGCCTATATCAGTATATGGATTAGGGCTGCCACAAACGATTATTTTTATAGTCGACTAATCACCGATTATTTTTTATGATTAGTCGACTAATCGGATCATGCGTTAATTGAATATAAAACACAGTTTATCACAATAGAATGCAGCTGCTATTATACAACCAACATTAGATTTCAGCTATATGCTAACTAAAAATAAAAACAATTAAAATCATAGTTCATTAAACCTTTAATGAAATATGCAGCTTGTTGTAACAGACAATTATTTTACTGTTTAGCATAAAGTGTAAACAACTGTGTAAAATAAGGATAAGGCACTGGCATTTATGAAACATCTCAACCGTGAGGTTGTTTGAACTATTATGAAAAAAAAGTATATTAATAAAAAATGCCTCTCTGTCCAGATATTGTGTACATTACCGTACACAGGGCAGCGGTCTGCACAGATCTGATTGGCAGAGGAGAGCATTTGGTGATTTTACACCACACATGACTGATCTGTGAGTTTACTGCACCGAAAAGCACTGAAAACAGAAGCCACTGTCAGAATGAAATCCTTCTCTGTAGTTTATCGGTTTGGGACGGCATTTGTGACAACGTCTGGGTCCGGATCCGGATCCGGATCGCGGTCCGCCTATTAGTGACCTCTGTTTTAAAGCTATCAAGATGAGTAAGTTAAGTACTAAGTTAACGCTCTGTTTACGCTAATTTTAGCAGCTAAATAGCAATTTAGCTTCTTCGTCATTTAATCAGCCACAACATGCCTCCTTTTCAGGTGCTCGTGCATCGCGGTTGTGCTGCCGAGGAAGGCAAGTTCTTCATTGCAGATATTGCATTGCATGCGTTTCACTTTTATTTTCTTGGTGATCCCACACTTTTGAGTTCTGTAGCGGGGTAGCCATGAAACCAGAGCCTGTCTGTATAATGTCCTGAGATGTCGTCCACTACCTACCCCGGTTTCCACTACTGCGCATGTGCGTCCAGGACAGAAAGGCAGTCGCAGCAGTTTGGAGAGAAAAACAAAGAAAAAAAAAAAACGACTAATCGACTATTAAATTAGTCGTCGACTATTTTAATAGTCGACATAATCGTGACTAGTCGACTAATCGTGGCAGCCCTAATATGGATGTTTGGTCATATTGCATTAATCCATGGTAGTTAAATAACACTGCACTGACCTGTGGTATAAATGTGTTGAAGTCTGCTGTATTGGATGTAGTAAATTCTGACAGAGACTCTTGGGGATGTTTTTGCATAAAGTCTTCTAGCTAGACACTGCCGGTCACTTTTGGCATGTGAGTATAATTGCAATTGATCTGTGAGCAAGTTTCTAATTTTGCTGTTCTGTGTTATTTTCAGGATCCTGTTTGGACAGAGGCCATACTGGTGGATCGGAGAATCCCAGTTATTTGTGAAAAACGCACCTAAAGTGGAACAGTTCCAGTCCTCATGTGAAACAGGACCAGGTAATACAGCAGGAGAAACTCTGAAATGAATAATGGATTAGTGTTTGTGCTCAGCTTTCACTCAGAGTCGTTTAGAACTGCTAAATTGGAAACCAGTTTTTAAAATTATTTCTGCCCATTTACTTTATACCAGAGTATCTGCAGTTAAAGTCTGCTTAAATCCGGTCACTCTGGGTCAGTGATCACATCAACATCATCTTGGGGGTGAAAAAAATAAATGAGCTTGTTTTTTGACCTTATGTCCACAGTGCACTGAATTATCCTTGATTGCGCTAAAGCATAATTAAGATTTCCTTAAAGTGTTTTTCATGTATCCTCGGTTCTTTTAAAAGTGGTGCAAATGCAGGCTGGTTCGCTGAACAACACAAAGGTTCTTATTCTCCTGACTGGAACCATTTTTTTCCCCCAGGTTTATTTATTATTTTTTAATGTAATAATACAGAGCTAAATCCAATCCAGTCAAATAAAACTAAGCAAAAATAGGGGGAAAAATACAACAAAAATGGATAGATAAGACACACAGTATCCTAAAAAAGAAAAAAGGAACATATATAACATAATAGAAAGACAAAAAAAAAACACAATTATATAATAAATATTCAACAGTTACTGAGGAATAACAAAGGATTGTAAGCTTCTCACATATACAAAGAAATGTTCCCACATTTTTTTTATAGGTGCTCAACGAACCTCTAATGGTGTACCTGATTTTCTCCATTTTGACACATCTCAATATTTCCATAATCCACTGAGAGTGTGAAGGTGGGAATGAAGACTTCCACCTCAGTAAAATTAAACGCCTCGCCTTAAGTGTAGTAAATGCAATAAAGTCTGCTTTATACTTTAAGAGTGAAGTATCTATAGGGGGGACACCAAAAAGAGCAATGCTTGCATTCAGGTCAGTGAATTCAAGGGGTGTCTTAATACAAATGGAAATAGTATTAAATATTTTTGACTAGTAGTTATAAAGTAATGGGGACTGGAACCATTTCAAGAACCAAAGTTATTTTGGTTGAAAAGTACTGATAATCACCTAAACTTATGCTTTTACCTTGTTATGAGTAATAACAAACTATATTAATAAGCAGGCCGACTACTGACTGCAATCTTAGTGGTATTTCTGGTAACACCAATCATGGAGATAATCTGATCACGGATCAAGTCCAGACCTTTAGCAAAAAGAGCCAATCAGCTTACTGCTGATGTTGCCAGTGGGGGAGGGTTGATGTGGAGACCTGTATAAGTGCAGTAGCCATAGCAAGAAAAAATGTTTCTGTGCATTATTTAGCCAAATGTTACAAACTTTTTGAGGTTTTCAGCAGATTTTATTAGTTATATTGTAGTTGGAGTTGCAAAGATGGCTACAGAGTGAACAGACTTGCCTATAATAAGAGTGGGAATCACAGGGCACCTCACTATCCAATATTATCACAAATTGGTGCTGATAATAACAATCACTATACTGTAATTCTGCAATACTCAATATACTATTGCATCTAAAAAAAAATAGAATATAATTGAAAAGGTTATATTTCAGGGATTCAGTTCAAAATGTAAAACTCATATATTAAATAAATGTATTACATGCAGAGAGATTTATTTTAAGAGTTTATTTATTTTATTGTTGATGATTTTGGCTTACAGCCAATGAAAATCTAAAAATCAGTGTCTCAGAAAATTAGATTATTATATAAGGCCTATTAGCACTTGAGGCAGTGTGGGCAGTGTGGCAAGTCCTGCTGGAAAATGAAATCTGCATCTCCTTAAAAGTTGTCAGCAGAGGAAAGCATTAAGTCCTGTGAGATTTTCTGGGGAAAACACTGCACTGACTTTAGACTTTATAATATAACACAGTGGACCAACACCACTTTTTTGTTTCGTCAATGATATTCACATTTTTTGAGATGCACTAGTATTCTGTAATATACTTCACATCTTGCCCCACCTCCATTGGTAATGGTGTGAAATCTGATCACATGAGAGCTCATAGCTGACAATCCTATTTTGATTTTTTGTGATTAGATCATCCAAAATGTATGTTAATACCAGGTGTGAACAGAGGCTTTTATGTGGGGTTCTAAGCAGTAACCTGTAAGCAGCTGATTTGTTCTTTTTGTTGTTGAGAGGAGGGATTTTATCTGTAAACAGATGCCATGTTAAGCAGTAGAAGAACCTGCTTTTATATTGTAACCATCTCCTCATTAACAACTTCTCAATATGTGTATGTATGGAACTGATTCAGATTTGTTCTTATTACAGGCAGATACAGCAGATACATTTACATTTATGAGTATTGATTGTTAAAATGGCTAAAAGATGGAATTGATCAATAAGGCTTGTAATGTGAACATTGTCAAAACGATTTAAACATTTAAAAAAGAATAATATTGTGCACAATATGATCTGGCACAACCCTATTTGTAGACCCCTGCAAATCTCACATGCTGAGATGTATATTGTGTGCTGGTGTTTTCAGCAGTCAGCTGGGTTTATGAGTTATGTATAAAACATAAATTTTTTTGTCATGTCTTCATATTCCACAAGAATGCTCTCAGTATTCTAGTGTTAAGATAATCTTAACCGGTGGAGCGGAGTGGAGTGTTCAGTGTGATGCTCACTCGCCCTTAGCCCTTTAGTACTATTCAGATCTGATTCAGTTTTGTTTATTTAAAAAATAATATTGAATACAAATATAAAATAAATATGAATGTAAATGTATTTAAATCTTTGTAATTGACCTTGTGGGTCTGTTTTCACTGATAGGTAGTCCCTCTGGTCATGCCATGGTGACTGGTGCGGTGTGGTGGGTGGTCGTGTCAGCCCTAGCCTCCTTCCTGCACTCTCGGACTGGCAGGTCAGTCAGAAATATTTATTATTAAAGTTATTATTTTCAGCAGTTTATCCCAGGACTGGTCAATATGATTAGAAAAAAAACTTACACATTACCTTGTGTAGAAAGTGCTACCTTATGAATTTGGTCATGTTTTATATTGTGTATAAATTGTTAATAAATGCATTTATATTTACAAATGCAGTACCAGTAAAAAGTTTTTACAGGCCTCTTCTTTTTACATTGTAAATTTAATAGTGAAGACTATATTAAAGCTGTACAGAAACACGTGCTGAATTATTAAATGAACAAAAAGTGTGAAACAAACCAGAATCCTTTTAATTATGTAGAAAATAAATTAAATTAAGAATAGATTAAATAAGAAGGTGTGTCCAAACTTTGGCTGGTACTGGCTGATACATATTGAGGCCATGTCGATAATGTATTTATTCTGAGAGGTTTACTCCAAGTTTATCTTTTTATGATGTGAATATTAGGATTTATAAGTAACTATCAGTATTTTAGGGTTAGATAGAGTTGGGATCAATATTTTGAGAGGTGTATATTGACAAAACCTGACTATTATTATGCATACCTATAACAATTCAAGAATTTCGATGACTTGTTTTGCTATGTTTTGTGATATTGTAATCAAGGAAATGTAAATTTTATGACAACTGTTATAGTATAAAAACACACCACACAAAATCTGAATAAAAGACAAGTTTAATTTTTACAGTGAGATCTAAAGATGAAAAAAGCATGGCAAAATATAATACTGCAGTACTTTGACACGAATATTTTTTACATCCCTAGTATTAGTGAATCCCTAATTTTCTCCTGACTTTTTCACACTTGTTACACACTTGTATCCACACAGTAAGGTCCTGGCTGCGATACCTTACCTGTTCTACACTCTGCTGTTGGTGGTGGTCGGTCTGTCTCGAATTTTTATCTTGGCACACTTTCCTCACCAGGTCATCGGGGGCACCATAACAGGTCTGTTCTCAATCTTACTTTCAAACCAATTTCATGGGCTTAGAAAACCCACTATTAAGGCCTTTTATAGCTTTAACAACTTAATGTCATGACTATTGATTACGTTGTGAATTTAATTATTAATTGTGTAGTTTGTTAGAAAGTATTTTAGGTGAAATTAAATCAGTATTTCTCTGTTATGAACTTTTTAGTGTTTTCCATGCTCCTAACTCACAATAAATCTTGAAGATGTTTGGTACCACTTTAAAATAAGACTACCTTTATAAAGGGTTTATAAATGGTTTACAATTAGTTTATTAATGGTTACTAATTAGGTTGTAAATGCCTTAAACATCTTTAATAATCTGTTATAACACTTAATTAGAAAGGGCAACAATATAGATGGCTGTGGGTTCACTATTTGGCAAACAGCAGGTCATTTTTGCACTTTCTACGTATGTGTTATATCTGATTATTAATGATTTTCAAGGCATTTACAACCTAATTAGCAACCATTAATAAACTAAATGTGAACCATTTATAAACCCTTTATAAAGGTAGTCTTATTTTAAAGTGGTACCAGATTTTTTTAATACAGTTAATCATTTAAAAATGCAGCAGAAAAGAAAGACACTTGACTGTTGTTCAGGGTTTAATTGCTGGTATTTTAATTTCTGTTTTCCCAGGTGTGATCCTGGGAGTGCTTCTAAACCGCACAGTGCCTGAGTCTCGCCACCTGCAGTTCTTCCTGTGCTCCAGCATGGCTCTGCTGTTTGGAGCACTGCTTATGTACGCTGGATTGGAAAATTTAGGAATCGACCTTTCCTGGTAGGTCCTGGTAAATCTGAACTACAGATTTTCACACAGCCCATCACTTGTAAATATAAAGATTCTGCAGAGGATTATTTAAGTCTAGGGAAGAACCACATTGGGTTCCATAAAGAACTGTTTGTATGTGAGTTTATAGAACATTTTAAAGGATTACACAGATTTCTCTTTATGTATAAAAACATACTCATTGAGCTGAATGTATTGAGAAACCATTTCAGTTCCACAGCTTATTTTCATACTAAAAACATAACATTAATCTGGTGATTCCTGCATCTACTGTAACTGTAGATTAACCCATATTTATGAGGTAAAATAAAAGGAATCTGTAAACTACCATTTACTCTTAGTCTAAAATGACTTAAAGTCTGGGAACTTAAAGTCTGATTCTAAAAGGGAGGCAGAATTTGGCACCAGACCTGGAAAAGCAACACGCAGAAATGACCACATGCCATAGTCTGGTGTGCACCTATCTACAAACCACCCTATAAACCCTATAAGTCTAAAACCAAAACTAACACAATTAAATGTATCCAGTGTCACAAAAATATGAACTTTTGTTTGGACTTGGACTTTTCTGGACCTTTAGTTGACCCTAACCAGAATTTCTACAAAGTCTGGTTACCTAGATTGTAGAAATGTACTTTTTTATGTCTTTTGAGAAAATAATTAAGTAATAAATTGTAAAATGGTAAAAATATATATTTTAAAAAAAGAACCACATACAGCTGATAAAGCAATGGAAGTCAAATAAGCTTTAAAGATCAAGAACAATTTACAACAATAGATCACATGAACACTGGTGGTGTTCAAAAATGTTAGATTGGTTGTGTAAATCTGACTTGCCTGATCCATGCACTACAGTTCTTTTGATCGCATGCATCATACACTATGATGATGATAACGATACGTGTCCACTAGCTTTTAAGCATTAACACATCCTATTCGTTTCAGTGATGAGAGCCGCCGCATACTGCGGTGCATGCTGAGTTGCAATGCGTTGAACGTAGCCTCACTATTCGGCTAAAAAGTTCAGCAGAGCTCAACTTTATTCATCTGAATCTGCTTCTGCAGTCTCTACTTGCACGCGCATCGCGGCATTAATAACATTTCTCAGCTGCGGGGTCGCTCGAGTCTGGCGTTAAGAGAAGTTAATGGATTACCTTTATCTAGCTCTCTGTGCTGTATCTTTAACTAAGGCTGCATCTCTAAAAAAAAGATTGTTCTTTGAGTTTTAGAGCTGTAACTTGACTGTGGGGGAAGGCAGGTAGGCGTTCTCTGCTGCAGTGCTGTTAGCCAATCGGAGACGATATGTTTGCATGTATGAATATTCATGAGCAAGAGCCCAAATCCTGTCTTTCTTCAGAGACCTCTAATTCAGTGATGTAAAGCAGTAAATATAAACTATAATATTTATCCCTAAATGTGTGTGTGTGTGTGTATAAAAGAACTATAGATTACAATGATGTTGATTTTAAAAATGAAAAATCTTACACTTATGATTGCCTGCTTCTGTTGCTTTATTTAAATTCAAAACGTCACGGACACGCCCACACAATGAACCAAGAGATCCAGCATGGCAGAATACGCTGTAGAAAAGTGCTAGTGGACACGTATCCTAACACATCCTCACTTTGGCCACTCCTGCCCCCAGGTCCATTTCTCTGGCTAAACGATGGTGCTTAAAGTCCGAGTGGGTTCGATTGGAAACGGCTCCTTTCTCCTCCCTGAACCGCGACGCCGGATCTTTACTGGGCCTGGGACTCGCCCAGTACTGGAAGCCAGGAGGATGGGATCTTCCCTGGATACCAAGGACCCTCTGCCTGGCCCTCGCTTCCATGGCCCTCTTCCACATCAGCAGATTTCCTCTGCCCACCGTACCAGCCCTGCTCTTTTACTCCCTCTTCTTCCTCAAATACACCATCGTGCCACAGGTGGTGATGGTGGTGGTGCCGGGATTCGTGCATCTCCTCACAGCCAAACCCAAAAAAGACTAAAACCCTCCATTTAACTTATTGCTCGACCAAACATTCATTGTTGGTTTTAGGACTGTTTTGATAAAGACTTGTTTTAGCAGAAGCTAAAAGGTTTCTGACTGTATAGTGAGTTCATGTTAAGAACATTCCAGTGCATTCCACATGCTTCTTGGCTCTGGGTCAGTGGTTCCTAATGTCACAGTATAATATATACCAGAACAGTGAAGTGTGGTAGCTGTTGTTTTTGTGGTGAGTTCATTCTGCAGGTCTGCTGTTTCAGGCCATCTCCCCTCATTTACTCAGGTTTCATTGCTGTTCATCAGATCTTCAACTTTTACTGTATAAAATAAATGCACTATGTGATCTGTATGACATCTATAACTGCAAATAAACAATACCATTGTAAGTAACATCTACACTAGGAAGCTCTTTAAAGGATCCCAGTAGTATTTGCGTGAATTTTTAATTGTGAGTAAGGTTGAACACTGACCAGTGTGTAATGAATGAAAGAGAGATTTATCATGCTAGAGTTGTGCAGACATTCAACATCAATCTGTAAATATATAAGGTGTGCTCTTAAGGGGGGTATCTGGTTAGGGGTGTTAAAACTCTTTATATTTTTTTTTGCCATGAGATGTGGCATAATAAATAGTATTATAAGTAGTCGTACACATTTCCAAAAATCTGAGCTGTCCATTTCTGTATTTACATTTCTGAAGTTGTGCAGGCATTCAAATTTTCCTCTATCCACAGTGTTGCATGTGTAGCGGGAGTAAATCACAGAAGGCATTTCCTCACAAAATGGACAGCGCAGCCGATGGTAATTGTCGTGACCAGCA
Organism: Astyanax mexicanus; assembly: GCF_023375975.1. Lineage (NCBI taxonomy): Eukaryota > Metazoa > Chordata > Actinopteri > Characiformes > Acestrorhamphidae > Astyanax > Astyanax mexicanus. The sequence continues at coordinate 9,559,676 of NC_064422.1, forward strand.
TGTGTGAACAGACCCTGGCAGAAATCACTCCCACATTCAATGCAAGAGGCCCCACATGCATATCCCACAGGTCAGTCCCATGAAATTTGACATACAAATATTAAAGTGTTATATTATTGTATTATAGTGGTTATGGCTTGACTTTGACCCAACAAAGCACTGGTGTTAAGATTTAATAAGTCTTTAAGCCTGTAAGTTTTTATTTTAAATCAGACCAACTTTTTAGACCAAAAGAGAAATGTGAGATTGGGTAAGGATAAGAGGGACAAATTGATACAATTAGAGGAGGAAGTTTTTAAACAGAGATGTTGAGATTATGATGGCTATAATATTATTTAACCTTAATTTAAAATGTTATTTATGTAACATGTAGCAAAATATTATTTGAAAAGCAAAAAGGAAACTATGAAACTTAGACAGTTTCATCATTTTTTATTTAAATTGGGGTTTTACCTTTGTGGCCTAAGGTAAGTTTAGCAGTTAATAGATTAGCAGGGATTCCCAGTGACCATATGAGATACTCGCAAAGATGGTTTAGTATTTTCGAGGCTTATTTCGTTTGCAAATTGTCAATAACAATCGAGGGAGAGGACAGATGCCACATTCACCTTTCCAAGCACTGGATATATAATACTTAATTGTGCAGAGCATTTATAATGTATTGTGATGATTTTTTGTCTGTCAAGATAAAATAATCTGTATTTGCTGTGTTGGTAGCTATTCACTTTATGGGCTATATGTGCTCTTGAGAGGGATATCCAGTTATTGCTGTTTAAAACTCTTTACACTGGTTCCTCCAGGAGATGTGTTAGTCTTGCACATTCAAAAAAACAATACTGAGTCAGTAATGGCAAAAAGAGCAAAAAGGAGCCAGACTAGTCAAGCTACAAAAAGCCTGTTTTTAAGGAATGTCTACAGCTGTGTGACAGTCAGTGCAGAGGCACTTATGCTCGATTAAACACAACCATCTGCTTAGGGAACCAGGACATACCGTTCCTCTGCATTTCCGCTGGTAGTTTCTTTAGGTCCTCTGCTTGCATCTTCTAATTTTCTAGCCAAATTGTGGTAAAACCCTAGCCTACATCACAAGATTGTAGGGCCTATAGTAAAAGTATTGATAAAGATCCCTCACAGAAAATTATAACACCAAATGGTGCAAAAATAGTTTCAAGTGCCTCAGAGCCCAGAGAAGCCATTTCTGAACTTGCTTAATATACGGCTTCTTTTTTACACAGTAAAGTTAAAAATGGCATATTTGTATATGTATGTAGTGCAGTGTTTGACAAATGTTTGCCCATTTTCTACGCTATCCCATTTATTACTGATTTGCGGTCGTATTATACTTAATCCACTTCCTCTGCTGGATTTGTTCATTACTTTTAGTACTTGGCGGGCACAATGTGTCAGTGTGTGTGTAGTGTCCCATTATGAATAGTGAAGGCAAAGGTTTTAAAAAGCATCTGCATAGTGTTCTCAGTTATTAGCTTAAATCTGAACCAGTTACAGAGAGTACCAAGAGCATGACAGTGTTTCACATCCATAACTTTAATGATCACGCTTTAATTATATATTATGTCGCCTTCCAAATGATTTCAGAACCAAGGGTGCAATTATTGAAACACTGCTGAACAATTTCAGCAGCTTAAATGTAATAAACGAAGCCTCAGATGTGAACTTCCGGGAGGCTGCAGAACAATACATTCATTATTCTAAAGTGCCACCACACTCGTTTAATAATTAGTCCCCGATATGATAAAAACACATTCTGTTTTATTGTCGTCATTGAACTTTGTCACAGCGCTCTGAAAGCTCACATTTACAGACAAGAGAACTCAGCTCAGCAAGCAAGTACATTAAAATGAACTCAAAGGCAGAAATAAAAAGAAAGGAAAACAGACGGTTCAACCCTTCAGAGGTCAGCAGTGTTTGTTGATTAATGTTTGGAGCGGTGAGAGAGGGTGGAATGAATTATTTGGGCACTGACTTCATTCGTCCTCTCACTTCAGATAAAGATCACGGCGGCCTGCACGCGTCAGCTCACGGGTGGAGAAAACATGCATCTGTATTTACAGCAAAATAATCTACACTGCAAAAACTCTCCTGTCTTAAGAGACCAGCGGTAAGAGTCTGTTCCCTTGATTCTAAATATCTCTTCCTCTCCCCAAACGAACAGTTAGGCACCTCTTGATTCTGGCGAGTCTTTAAAATTAGGGTTCGGGATATCAGCAGAAATACCTCGACTGTCTATATAATCTATTACTGAACACCTGACCAAGGATTCAACCGTTTGAACACTGAAGATTGGCTGTATTGCGTTCCACTGCAGAGCTCTGTCTCTTTATGGAAATAATGAGTAATACAGTAATACACTTCCTCCTTCCAATCTGTCTTTTTCAGGAGTGTAAAGGTGCTACTGAACCCTGGTCACCTGTGCTCTGTCTCAAGCTGCTGTTCTGCAGTTCTGTCTTTCTTTCAGGTCAGTAGCTTTAACCCTGGAACACTGAAGAATTAGTTATAAGAGGGTTATGAATTCATTCATATGCATAAACACATTTGGCTAGTATGTACAGCAAATACAATGCGCTCTATAAAGGCTATTATATACACGTTTTCATATCTTTTTAAAAACATAGTTTCGCTCTTTTTAAATTACTGCTTATTCATTTGCTCAGAAAAAAAGAAAAAAAATCAGAATTGCACCACAAGAACTGCTATTTAGTTTTTTTTTTTTCTAGTAGGACACCTAATTCACAAATAATTTTCCAGTGTTTACTGTATGTTAGTGTTTTCATTGTATACCCACATCAATCCCACCCCACCCAAAAAATGATTCACAATCATCAGCATGAAATTAATAAAGTGCTCTCTTTCTTCAGAACTTTCACAGGCAGACAGTGCAGCAAAAAAAGGAATTCAGAATGTTACTTAAAAGGTTTAAAAGTTAAAACAAATACTGTAGCTAAATATACTAATGCTTTTCATATCTGAGAACAATACAGTAACTGTTAGAAAAAAAAAAAAAAAAACTTGTACTATTTTTAACTACTATCTTTTACTCCCCTGAAGCGTTGAGGAGGGAGGCATGTACAACCTTTTGACCCAGTGAGATAACTCCTCACATTTAGAGATAATTATTTAGACACCTCTTAAACTGTTCATTTTCCAGTTCAGAAAGATCACTTCAGTTCACACTGAAACTCAAACATTCAAACTGATTTATCTAGTACTAAAACACTTTAAATGTTAATCGTAAGATATTCATGTGTAAATCAAGGCTCAACCTGGATGAGGAAAGGATTGTACATTCCCCTCTCTAAATCCATAAACTTTGAATCTGCATTTACCCAAAATATTAGGTACCATTTCTCAAAAAAAAAAAAAAGATACAAAAATAAAGACAACCCAAAATAAAACAAACACAGAAACTGTTCATATTTTGATATTTCTATACATAATCTACCTCTGTTATAAATATTCCTTTGTTTTCCTTCTGCAACTACAGCTTAGTGGTTTAGTTATTTCTGACTGTTTACGAGGTTGTCTCCTTTATAAGACATAAGCGTTGAGTAATCCGGCGCTTTTTAGCGTGGAAGGTCTAGCAGTCCTGTTCTGAATCAACTAGCGGAGCGAGGGAAGGAGTTGAGCGCACGCAGATTCACAAAGAGTCCCTGACTCGTGCAGTCCTGTCCACTTTAGACACTCTCTTTCTCTCTCTCTCTCTCTCTCTCTCTCTCTCACTCATTCACACTGGGTAAGAACTGCAACACACACACACTTCCTCAATCTGTGCGTGCGAGTGCTTGTGGCTTTGATTCATGGAAGGTTCAGTAATGTGCTTTCACATAATGTGCAGAGCTGTAAAGAACATTCAGTAGTTAGTATCATATTCAAGGAATTGTAAAATCCCAGTCATTCGCTCTAGTGCTAAAATGTAACCTCAATACTAAAACAAGCTTATGCCCCAAATATATCTGAAATAGGCACAGATCAGAGCTGTATTAGCGATATCCTCTACGAAGCTGCAATGCATCAACGTTACCCTCCCTGGTTTGGTAGAGTTTTAAATACTGACTTGTTTTAATTGCCTGTTTTTACCTTAACCCACCAGGTCACAACAACACGCCAACTTATACTCATTTACTCATTCACTCACTCTCTTCCTCACACACTCTTTTCACGCCGCACTGGCCTAGTTACACATTTGACTCCACAAAAGGTCTCTTTGGTTTGATGGGCGAGGTGGGGCCTTGCCGGGCATCGCGCGAGAGCTGGCGGTACATGTTTTCCTGGTACGCTTGTGCAACAGGCATCGTCCGTGCCACCTTCACATCCTGGTACGTGGGCACCTGGCTAACCCGCTCTAACAGATCCCGGTCACGGGCTCCTCCGTTAGCCAGCTTCCCCAGAGAGGAGGGCTGCGGCTGGACGTAGTACTCATCCTCCAGCATGTGGCCATTTTGTGCATTGTTGGTCTTGTTGTAGTAGGCGATGTTGCCTAGCGAGGTGGGCGGGCTGTAGGAAGAAGCGGTGGATGCCTGGTGTATCAGGTTCCCGGGTGACGTGGGGCTGGTGATGACATTGTCCAGGGGCGTCACAGGCCAGGCACGCGATGGCTGGTGCAGGTACTGCTGCTGAGTCCGTGCCGTCTTGTCGATGATGCCCATGAAGGGTGTGGTCCTGGAGCGGGCAGGCTCGCTGGGGTACAGGCCACCCTGCGAGGGTGAGAGCGAGGACGGCTCGTCAAAGCTGCGCTCGTACGCCACCTGCAGCGGAATCTCCATCTGGGCCATGGAGGAGGATGGCCTGAAGCCGGGACCTAAGTTAGAGCTGGAGCCTGAGGAGATGTTGCTGCTGGAGGGAGAGAAACGCAGACCCACGCTCTGAGAGTGGATGAGGGGTCTAGGGGTGGGCACGTGCTGCTTCAGATCTCCTGTGTTGGCACTGATGGGCCTACGCACCAGGTGTGGAATCTCAGGTGAGCCTAGCTGACATGGGGGCATAGAGGATGCTGCCACAGCTCTCTCCAGCTCATGTTTGGAGACTGGGTAGTAAGCCGCCGACTGGCTGCGGCTTATCTGGGGTGTCTGACTGAAGCGCATGCCTCCTGGGCCGCCAGTCGTAGAGCGGTAAGCTGAAGCTGGACGTTGAGGGGCTTCGTCTTTTCCCACACTTGACTCAAGGACTCCACCGGGTCCTCCACGCCTGTCGTGTTGGCAAAGGGCACCCACACTCAGGCTTGACTGCACCTGAGACATGGACCTTCCATCCAGGGAAGGCTGGTACACCAGCCGGGCTTCACGCTCCCTCTCCCGGTCAACATCCATGGAGCTGCCTTGGTATCTGCTGCTGAGTGGGTGGGCCAGCTGGCCGTAGACTCCGGTCCCAGGCTGGCTGGTGCGCACAATCTGAGCCACAGAGGGCTGCAGCCGGTGCCCCTGAGCCTGATGGTGCTGAGAGGACTGTGAACATTGGGATGGCTGGGACTGGAGCTGAAAGGAGCGCTGACTGCTCATCTTGGACAGGGGTGACTTGGGGCGGCTGGGCAAAGGCTCCTGCTGGTAGCGCACTGGAGACCCCGACTGGGAACGGTAGAGACATACGCTCTCCATGGGTGGGCTGGCTCTGTATGGGGTTCCACGCCGAAGAGGGGAAGGTGGTGGACTCTGGTAATCCATCCCCTGACCCCCACCACCCATAGGAGGAGGGCTGAAGCGGTAGGAGGCCTGGTGGGCTGGAGAGGTGTGTGGAGGACTGTGGCAGTAATAGGAGTTCTGGTGTGTAGGTGAGATGCATGGTGAGGTGGACTGGTAGCTCTGATGAGTTGGGGATGACATTGAGGTTGAGCTGGGGTGGAAATCAAATTCCTGGCCTCCTGTTAGGTAGGCAGCCTCGTGAGGGACAGGAGAGAGGGGAGGGCTGTGTATGATAGGCAGGCTCGATGGGTTAACACGTGGTTCTGGGGGAAGGCCAATGGACACTCCCTCCAGCTCCTGTTCTAGGAAGTTGTCGTCCTCGAACAGATCCTGAACTGGTTCCATGTCATCCAGCCGTGGTTCCGGGGGAGGGGTGTGACGAGGGGGCTCCTCGTCCTCTTCCACAGGTAAAGGAGAAGGAGGAGGGGACGGTGGGGGCTCGAGCTCCGGCTCTTCTGTCTGGGTGACTTGCCGGCACTCTTCCTCGACACGCTGCAGGAGCCGCACGATCTCTCGGTTATTGGGACACAACTTTATGGCTTCCCTGAGGTCCTCTTGAGCTTCAGCAAACTGCCTGCAGGGCAGAGAATGAAATGCAGGAACAGGATGAAATCACAATAACGTGATTACGACTCTAAATAAAAATCGGAATATATCTTGCACGTTACAGGTCAAAAGTTTTAGAACACCCCTATTGTTTAGTAGTTCAGTAGCACTGCTTTATGGCCCAGATAAGCCATTTTTTCTCATCTAAGCAATGACTATTACTGCTTTTTTTCACATGTCAAGACCTCTAATTCTTCTCTTTACTGCTGAAACTGAGACGCAGTTCAATCATGTTAATCTCAGCTAAAGGCTAAAGCTGCTGTTTCCATGTGGGTCAGCCAGAAGTGACTCTTCCTGTAGCAGTTTTCTCCAGTTTCTAAGAGTCTTTTGAAGGTTTAGGAAACAGTACTCACCGCTCTCTGGCATCATCTGTAATTTCTCTAAAGAAAAGACATCTACTTTTAATAGTTAGAGTTCTCTGTGTTTCTGTGTCTTTATTTAGTTATTATGATGATGATGAGGGTGTGAATTCTGCAGTAGAAAGTAACAGCAGTAACACCATCTGTTCCAGCACTGCTTTACTACAGATAAGGACTTTGTAAATTGACTTTTTTTAATCCAAGCTCAATTTATTTCCATTGCTACTTACCAGCTGTAAGCTGTTAAACAATGACTTGTTTGCTAAAAAGAATTTGCTTTAATTTATTGTTCATGTTTGCCCTGGCAGTTTACTGCAAAATTGTGTACACTGGATTTTGTATTATTTTTAGGTATTGACTGGATCTGAAGAGCTTAAATGAGAAAAAAGGGATGTTCTAAAACTTTTGACCGGCAGTGTACAACATGGACCACTGTCTTACCTGCTGCTGCGTTTAGCACGGGCTCTAGCGTAGTAAGCCTCGTACGATTTGGGTTTCAGCTCTAGAGCTTTGGTAGCAAACTCTTCCGCCATCCCAAAGTCCTTAGAGGAGAAAAGAAACAGAAAGTCAGTTATTTATTGACATTAAACATTTTCTCCTCGTCTTCCATGTTGAAGCACTGCTTGCTATATCATGCTATTGGGACGCCATTTAATTGGCCCTTGAGGGGTTGTCTACAGTGCAGCTTCCTCAGAGGAGGAAGTTCATATCTGTACTCCACTATATCCCCGGGTGTGGAATTTAATTTGCCTGAATGCGAAACTGCATGTACTCTGCCATATTAACCTTAACTGATCTGGTTGGTCATTTTTCATTTGTCTTGTTTATTAGTCTTATAATATCAGAGTAGCATATCCCATCTTATAATATACAGTGCGGTGAGAAACCTATTTGTCCCCCTACAGATTTATTTTGTTTTTGCCTTTTTGTCATGCTTTCATCTTATATTTTTTTTCATATTATCAAACAAACTTTAATATCAGACAGATCGTTTTTAAATGATTCATTTATTAAGAGACAAAAAAATCCATCCAAACCAGTTTAGCCTTATGTGAAAAAAGACAACAAGAGCAATCAAGCTTTGCCAATAACCAGCAATGTGTCTTTCAAAGTGCTGTTGAGGAAACTTATATTAAAGTAAGTTTAACAGTAGTAATTCTTCTACAGATTACTCCAGTGGAAAAGTGCAAGGGTGATATAGGTTCAACCTAACAAATTACTAGTTTATTAGTCCTCAGGCAGTGTAGGAGATGTATTTGAACACTGCTTAATTTGTATTTGAACTTAAGTTTAATTAATTTATTATTTAATTTTCTAGTAATGTCTTACTTTTATGACCTGTAATTATTGTTTTTTTAATGTTTTTTTTTTCCCCTATAAAGACAAGTTAAACTCACGTTCGTTTTCCGACGGCAGCGAGACAGGTTGAGGAACAGAGATACTTTGAGTTCTCGGAAGGTCTTTAAGTCTTCACTGAAGCCTTCACGCGGGAACTTCTTCAAAGCGTACTGATAACGCTGGGCGGCCTCCTTCACTTTCCCTTTCTGTACGACACAAATACAGTGTTTAAACACAGGGACATTACATTAACAACCCTCCCATCACACTGAATACAGTAGCAGTAAATACCGGAAACAGACCTTATAGAAACCGTCCCCCTCCTCGATGAGTTTTCTCAGCAGGATGATCATGATGTCTGGTTTGGAGGTCGCCATCGCCCACGTTGCTGGACCTAGGGTCAACAGGATGCATGATGGGTAAAAATGAAGAACACAGGTAACATAGGGATTGAAAGGAAGGGAGGAGAGACAGTGCAGGGTGCTCTGGACAACATGGACGACCATATAGAGGGACAGCCAGACACAAGATGAGGGAAAGAGACAGATGTCTTCTGCACACAGCCACTTTTCCTCTGTGACCTTTAACTGTATTGAGGACACTGTTCATCATGGATAAAAACACCTTACTCATGAATCGTAGCAGTACAAAGTGGAAACAACATCAAGGACAAAAACAATGAACAAAAGGGTACATCATACCTAAAGACCAAGGAAACACTGAAAAATGACAAGAGGGGAAACATTCTCTTTAAAAACAAAAACAAACAAAGCATGGATTCAAAAGGTGGATGCAGTTTCAGCTCAAGTCCTAAAAGGAGACGTTTTCCTGCGTCATCCTCAGAGACAGTCACTTAAACTGAAACAAAGGAATCAGCAAATGAACACAGCTTTGACAGGCAGACAGATGGACTGCAGACAGACTTAACATTTGTGGTGGATTGGATTTAAAGCTTTGCTTTAACTTGAAGACCCCCAAAAAACTCTCAGCTCATTCCAGTGCTGTTACTGCAAACAGTGCAAGCAAGCCAGCTTGGATACTTACACTGCTACTTTTACAGCTTTAAAGGTAACTTTTCCTTTTTTAGCCAAAAATCAAAAATCTTGTTTGATAAGACATGTTTGTTATTTGATGTGTTTTTTTATATTAAAACAGAAAGTTTAGGTTTGCTATGACTGTTTAGCAGTAAAACAGCATTTTTAATAATTACAGCATAATAGGTAAGCAATATTCTTTTTGCTATCACTTTTGTTGGGAGGGTCAATTAGAGATGCCTCATAGATGCTCAACTAACATTCAACTTTGTGTCTATTAAACGCATTGTGAAAGTAAATGATTCTATACTGAATGTAACCCTACATCCAACTTTGAACTCAACGCTAATGTTTTTACATTTTAAAGTTTCAAGGTTACATTTAGGCTTAGGTGTAAGGTTGGTTATTTTTAACATAGTGTTAAGCTGCATTTAATAGACATTCAGTTGAATGTTAGTTGAGGTATCAATGAGGCATCTATAATAGACCACCCAAATAAAGCGATAACTAACTCATTTAATCATCACATCATTTAAAAGAACACTGGTGGAGCAAAATCATTATTAATCTTAATGGCTATTGATTTATCCAGGCTCTGCCCACATCATCTTTCTAACTGGTGATTTAAATCTATTTATACATGTTTATCTTAGAGATTTTAGTCTCATCCATTTTATGCAGCAAATATAACAATATAATTTTTGAAAAATACAACCTGCTATGATTTTGAGCATAATTTCTTAAAGGACCATTTAGGATTATATATTTACTGTAAAAACTCAATCAGGCTGTTTCGTCAGTGTTTCATATTAGGAAACAGGCTGAGCACTGACAGTTCTTGTTCAGGTTGCTGGGTATAGACAACAAGAACAGCATGCAACCAGTGTGCTGCAACCATGAAAATGGGTGAGTTGGCCATTTTTCTGCTAAACGGGTAATCACTGAGCTTTAGTAAGGTTGATAACCACAGCTGAGTAATTTACCACCACCACTAATGTTGTAGAAATGAGCATTTGGACTATGAAATATTACATATATATATTCATATATTCATATATAGTATTCATATATGAAATATCTGAAAACTTTTTAAAAACAGTAAACATAAATGAGATGTTTTGTATAGAAGTAGCATAAAACATCTTTTTTTGCAGTGTAGAAAGAATGGATTTGTGGGCGGAGTCTGGATAGGTCAGTTTTGAGGGGGGGTCTGGTTACAGCAAAGCCTAATCCCACCAGCCACCAAAGACATGAACAGAAACAGGGTCACAGAAAACACTGAGGAGGAGAGAGCTGTCAGAAAGCCTGCTGAGATATGAGGCGTGGACTTCCCGACTGTGAGCGTTACCTCCTCTGTGCCGACTCGGCAACGTCTGACATCCTGCGGCCGGAGGTCAGGGTGCACAGGTCAAAGGGCAGGAGCGAGGGTGAGGAGGAGTGTGATGGTGTGAGCGGCACAATCAGAGGAGAGAGGAAGAGAGAGGTGTGTGGGTGTGTAGGTGAGTGAAAGAGAGAGAGAGAGGGAGAGGAGAGGGGGAGAAATGATGGTGGTTGTGGAGGAGTGGGAGAAGGAACACAAAAAGAAGCAGCAGTGAGAGGCAGGGAACAACAGCTCCAGCCAAAGAAAGAGAAAGAAAGAAACAAACAAACGACAAAATAACAAACAGCAGCACCGTGACAACCACCTTTAACATAGCGACCATATAAAGAGAGAGAGAAAGAGCTAGGAAACATAAGGCACATCTAAACTTGCTGCTTAAATAGATTGTTCAGCAAAATAAATCTAATGTACAGAATTTTCCTTTTACAAGACATTACTATCACTGTGCTAACTGTGTGCCTGAATCGTCTCACACTTTCCTCAAACCTGTAAACTAATACTATAAACTGTAGTAAAGACAATCTTTGTCGAGAGGTCAAGAGCACTTCCAAGTCACAAAAGTCATAATGAGAGCAAGACTGACCCAAGACAAAGGCAAGGCCATATTCCATCTGTGTATGATAAATATGGTTGTCTTTTCTTGTATTGTCAGGTTTACATTGAAGCCATTCTATTTTACAAACTCCTATCTCGCACTCCTGAATACATCTGAGGTAAGAGGAAATTGTGCACATTGTATGTTTTACCAAACACTTCCTTTTTAATCCCGGTAGATAGTTACACCCTAAGTTAAGCAAGATTTTAGCTCACTTCTATAAGTCTAGCTTCATTATAAAAATCCCTGAAGTGTCAAAAAGAGAGAGAGAGAGACAGCAGACAGTGAGACAAACAAATCATCAAAAAGATAAAACACACAGCGGTTCCTCAGACTCTGGGATGCAGACTTGATACAGAGAGAAACCACATACAGCTGCATCAGAACCACAGAAGCTGCATTACAGTAACAGTAAGGGGCTGAACTACAGACACACACAGAGACACCTGCAGTTACGCTCTGCAGACTGTAGGGGGCAGCAGAGACACAACAGCAGCTTTGGGTCATTGCAAAACACGAGTTCTCTAAGATTTACGGTAAGGTTATTCATTGCAGATTCAGGCCCGTGGCTCACACATACCGATCTTAGCTCCTTTCTTAAGGAGGGCCACCACCACGGAAGTGTTCCTGCAGCCCACAGCCCGGTCCAATGGCCGCATCCCACTGTAGTCCACGTGCTCAATCAGCGCCCCCTGATCCACCAGGAACTGCACCTGAGACAGAAACGCTTTTCTCATAAACTGGCCACAGCGTGTGATTCTCTTTAATTATTACAGTTCTGCATGAGGCACTCACTACATCAGCATCTCCATAAAAGGCTGCCAGGTCAAGGGGTGTGCGTCCATTCTTGTCAGCGTGGTCAGTGGCCGCGCCCCTCTCCACCAGAGAGCGGACAACAGGCAAGTGCCCTTTTAGACACGCCCAGCTTAAAGCAGTGAGCCCCTCCTTATCCATTAGAGGCATTGATGCACCTGCAGAGTAGTGTGAAGAAGTTGTGATGAGACCAGCATCAGACATGCTTTTAGGTATTATAGACACTTTAGGCTAAATAATGCATTTTACAGATTTTACTGCATTGATAAGTTTCCTTATCAGTGCATACCCATCAGTAGTGTTAAGATCTATTTGTAATTTCTACCATTTACAATATGTGGAAGAGAACTATAGTAAATACACACAAACAGGTAAATTCTATGTAGTATAAACAAACATATACATTTAGATCAATCACTCTTTAAAAAAAAATGAGCTCAGTAAAAATCATAAGCTATCATTGCTGTGCGTTTTACCTTGAGCCAAAAGGTACTCCACTGTCTCTACATGACCCTCTGAAGCAGCCATCATGAGAGGGGTCCGACCCTGCTTATCTGCCTGGTTTACGTCTGCCCCATGAGTCAGCAACAAATCCACAATCTGCAGGAGAAGGTAAGGAATAGTGAGGATACAAAATTCAGTTGAGGTGACAAATAATGTAATGTATTGTATAGTAAGTACAAATACATTCTCACACCATTATCTAGACTTTCTACTCCTTACATTTTATTTAAAAAAATAGCCTCATTACTCCTAATTAATTTCAGCTTGTTTTTATTTCAGCTTCTCATCATTCAATCAAAACCCCTGTCCAAAAAATATGTACTAAGGGGACCCTAGCATCCTGTTGGAGGTTCCATACCTTCCAGTGTCCCTGACGAACAGCACTGAAGAGAGGCACCAGTCCCCGGCGGTTTGGTTGAGCCACAGCAGAGCCCTGCTCCAACAGCAGCCTGCAAACGTCCAGCTTCCCCCGCCCTGCTGCTGCGGTCAGCGCTGTGGACGAGACATCGGTCAGTCACTGTTTTAAAGACACAACGCTATGTGAGACAGCTCTGTAATAACTCAGCCTACCTGTCTCCCCCCACAGAGAGTCATAGTTATTAATCTGAGCACGTTCAGTCTCCTCTTCGTCCTTCTCAGGTAGGTCTAGCAGGTAGGACACAATCTGAGAAAGAGAAAATGTAGAATAGAAAAGACAATGAATAAATAATAACCAAAAGAAAACAAAAAGACAAAGCATAATACAAGTATAAAGGCAAATAAAATGATTAACGACAGTATTGTGTGTGGTTAAGACAGTTATTTTGAGAAGTGAAAGAGAGTATAGTCGTGTTTACCTCTATGAAGCCCATACTGGCTGCTGCTACCAGGGCCTGCTGCACTGCGAGGCTCTTATTGAAGGAGGCCTGTGGAGACTGAGTCTGAGTCTGGGGTGGAGTCTGAGGTTGAGGTGGGGTTTGAGGATGAGGTTGTGCAGGCTGAGGCTGCTGGAGGTTCTGCTGGGACTCGTCCTTGGGCTCAGGCTGCTCCGGGCTTTCCTCAGCCTCCCTTTCCTCCTCCTCCGGGCTCTGCTCCGGCTCCGTGTCCGTCTGCGCCTGCTCCGGGCTGGAGGGCTGCGACTGCGGCTGCGTGGGTGAGGGCGTCTGCAGCTGCTGCGCCCCAGCCCCCCAGTCACTCTGCAGCAGGAACTTCACCACCTCCATGTGTCCCCGCAGAGCTGCGTGCACCAGAGCGCACTGACCGTTCCTGTCCAAGTGATCCAGCTGCACAGAAATTAAAGCCAGGATTAAATCCAAAACTCTATTATAATATGATCTATTCAATCACCATATAGTATGAAGCTGCAATACACCATAACATTAATAACGCTATTATCCAGATTTAAGTTCTAATAACATTAATATCCAGAATGAATTTCTAATAACAATAATATCCATTATGAAGTTCTAATAACATTAATATCCACTATGAAGCTCTAATAACAATAATATCTAGAATTAATTTCTAATAACATCAAATAACATTAATATCCAGAATGAAGTTTTAGTAACATTAATATCCAGTATGAAGTACTAATACCTTTAATGTTCATTACGAATTTCTGAAAACTAAAGTATTAATTTCTACAGTACTAATTTCTAATAACATGTATATACAGTATGAAGCTTTAATAACAATAATATCCAGAATTAATTTCTAATAACATCAAATAACATGAATATCCAGAATGAAGTTTTAGTAACATTAATATTTAGAATTAATTTCAAATTACATTAATATACAGCATGAAGCTCTAATAACATTAATATCCAGAATTAAGTTTTAATAACATTAATATCCAGTATGAATTTCTAATACCTTTGATGTTCATTATAAATTTCTAAAAACTTTAATATACAGAATGAAGTTCTAATAACATTAAATTACATTAATATCCAGAACGAAAATATAATTCTATTATTTCTATATAATAAGAAAACTGAATATGATTGTTTTCATGTGTGTGTGTGTGTGTGTGTGTGTGTGTGTGTGTGTAGTGAATGGTTTACCTTGGCCCTCTTTTTGCAGAGCATGGTCACTATGCTCAGGTGTCCGGCAGCAGCAGCGTAGGCCAGCGGGGTCATTCCGCTCTCGGACAGGGAGTCCACACTGGCCCCGAACTCCAGCAGCAGGTTCAGCATGTCCATGTAGCCCAGGTGAGCGTGCACACACAGCACCGGAGCGTTATTCAGCACCTCCGTACGGTAGTTCACATTCGCCCCGCCCATCATCAGCAGCCTGGACACCTGAACACCAGAGAGAACAACGGCACACACACACATTATACATATATACACACTAGCAGAATCAAATTCACAGCTTCAACAGTGAACCAGCCATACATCCATTCCTCCAGCCACACAGATCATGTGAAGGGCATATTCCTCATTTTCAACAATGAATTTCTCCAACAGTTGTCCATCAGTCCATTATCATTCATCTCCTATTAATACCATCAGTCTAAGGTGATAAATGAACTGTGCTGTACCTTAATGTTGGGAGTGTAGAGGTTTCTGAGGGAGGACAGAGCAGTTGATAAACTCTCAGTGCTGTAGGACACCCACAGCCCCTGCAGGATGGATGAGGAGACCCCAACCTTCTTACTCAGGCCCTGAAATTGAAAAGCAAAAAAATAAAATAAATAAATAAAAATAAAAAAAAAAGTCTGTCAGCACCCGTGTCTGTTTTACCCCTGCATTTAGCTTTAGCGTCTTTACACTGCACTTTTCATGACGTGTTTAACACCCAGCATAACCTTACCTTAAATATATGTGCTTTGAGTATGTGGTGTCCTAGTTCTATAGTCTGCTGTCTGTTGAGTTTGTTCTGCTGTCTGGAGAACCAGAAGGCCAGCAGCGTGTGGCCGTTCCTGGAACAATGGGAGAATAGAGCAGATCATGAAGATACAGGTGAGTGTGACAGTGTGGGCAGAAACATCACACAATAGCATACATAATAATTTAAATCATTTTAAACCAAGAATCTATTTATAGTTCAATCCTTTTTTAAACACCTTTAACGTCTTTATAACTGATTAATTTGCCTATTTGTCAAGTACACAAACTGTTATGCTCATTATTCCAATTCTATTTGTGCTACAGCCATATTGCGTTCACAGCTTCCAAATGCGAATGTCACACCTGGAATCCTCTCCAGACCTTTTACCCGCTTAACTGATTATAGATTAATAAGGGAATAGCCCATAAAATAACCTTTCTGTTCATTTGTCCAAGCTCCTGAAATGAGGAGGCTTTTTATAAAAAATATCTGTAATTCCTCAACACTTTATTGGATAGTTTTGTTCAACCCCTTGAATTAAACCTGCAAGTCTGCACTTCAACTGCCTCTCATTTGTTTTTTATTTCAAATCCAGTTTGGTGGCATGCAGAGACCAAATCATAAAGACCGTGTCTCTGCCTTACTAATGTCTGTTAGAATGAGTATGGATCATATAAATATTATAGAGCATTACTGAGTGCCCCCATGCTTCCTGTAGTGCATTACAGTCTTCCAGAATGACTGTGCGAATCATATGAACATTAACATACAGTAGATCGCCGCCTATGCAATTACAATAAATGTACAATTTTACAGTTTGTAAGAATGAGCATATAGATCATACACTCATTATAGAGCATTATACAGTGGGTAGTGTATTACAGTGTGTCAGAATTATCAAGTTGTTCATATTAACATTAAAGCACTAAAATGTGCCCTTTTTACAGGGTTCATACACTTTTTAAACAATACATTTCCATGATTTTTCATAACTTTTCCATGCCTTCAAGGCTGTTATGTTTTTTTAAGTGTAGACATATACAGACAATGAAACCAAAAAATAAACAAAAACTATAATGGAAATTGATTATAGTAGATCTAAAATGAATCTGACACACAATTTTTAGTAATAAAATGTGTCAGATCCTGAGAACTTTATTGTGTAGGGCCAAATTACTGAATTAACTCTGAGCTGAAGAATTTATTAGCTCAAAATATCTTTTTTCCATCAATAAACTGAAACAAAAAGATTTGTAGACCAAATTTTCATTACTTTTCCAAAACTTTCTAGGTAATACTGATGATGTATTATTCTAGGACTTTTCCAGATTTTTCATAACCGTAAGAACCTTGTCTATAATTCCTGTAGTTTATAACAGTCTGCCAGAATAACTTTGAGGGTCATATGAACATTATAGAGCATTATCCCCCCCCATAGTTCCCCCTATGCTTTCACAATGACATTTATACATAATTATAGAGTGCCCCTTACCTGGGATCACACAGGAACTTGGTCTTCTCTCCTTCTTCCCTCCAAATTAGCCACTCTCTGAAGGAGGGGTGTACGAACATGCGTGTGCCGTCCCGCCTCTTCACCAGGAAGACAGACAGGTTCTCCAGTCTCTGCTGGTAATCATCCCAGTCCAGCGTGCCCCGCAGGGATCCGGCGTTGATGGCCTGGTAGATCTGCTCGTCAGTGAGCGGGTGCAGAGAGGCCAAGGCCACATTCAGCAGGGGCAGGGCTCTCTCAAAGGACGACTGGGTGGGAAAACGCATGTTGCACTGCAGCAGGTACACCTCGGCCAGGCTGACGGGAACCACCTTATAGCTGGAGCTCTTTAGCACCAGGTATCCCCGCTCAATCAGGTCAAAGGTCAGCTTCAGGTAGAGGTAGGAGCCCTGGCTCAGGGCCTTCAGGTGGGAGCTCAGCTTGCCGAAGCTGGTGTTGTCCATCTTGCCGTTG
The DNA here is from genome assembly GCF_023375975.1 of Astyanax mexicanus. Taxonomy (NCBI): domain Eukaryota; kingdom Metazoa; phylum Chordata; class Actinopteri; order Characiformes; family Acestrorhamphidae; genus Astyanax; species Astyanax mexicanus. The sequence continues at coordinate 9,576,779 of NC_064422.1, forward strand.
AGCGAGATGTTGTTCTGGATCTCAGCGCTGCTGTGGATGCGGTGCAGGATGTAGCCCTGCAGGTCCTGGTCGATTGCGTCGTTCTCCTCCATGGCGTCCAAAGAGATACGGTGGAACGGGAGCGGCTTGGTGATTTCCTTCCAGAGAAAGAAAAACAACCAGTTTTCAGTATATTAATTAATTAGTATAAAATGTTTTATATTGTATTTTACTGCATTACTGCATTTAATGTATGTCCCGAACTCTGTAAACAATGCTTTCCTTCAGTGTTCCTTCTGAATTCAGTAAGAGTAAGTGCATTATTAAGATATATATGGAAAAATAGCAGTAAAATAGATCCTTTTGACTTCACAAAAACAAATATATACGTTGACTATACAAGTCCACTACCAGTATTATTTAATGTAAAATTCAGCTCTTTTCTCAGTGACGTTTTTGTTATTCTGTGTCCATTTAAATATACATTATATACCCTAACTGCAGACAAATCAATAATAATAAAAAGAGGGGTATAATTAAACTGTTGCTTTATCACTAGAGTGAATGTGCTGGTTGTGTTGTGAGAGCGTGTTTTACCTGTAGGGAGGTTCTGACAGTCACTACGAGTTTGAGCCAGGCTGGGAACCGGCTGATAGTTTTACAGAGGAACGAGACGATGGTGTCGCCGTAATCAGGCTTGTGGAATTCTGCTTCATTCAGTCCGTCTATGAGGATAATGAAGTCTTCATCTTCAGTGATCTTTCTCTCTGAAAAAAAAAACACACACACATTCACCATCCATTAACCCTGCAAGATTTATAAAATAGCAAGTGAAATCTCCTCATATTTACTCACTAATTAATTTCACATTTTATTATCATAATAGATTATTATAATAAAAGAGAATTTTATTACTATTTTTAGACTTGTTCCATTGGCAGATGAAAAAAAAACACAATTCTCTAAATAAATAAAATCTGTAAACTTAAACTGAAAATTTATTCAGCTTAAGTTAATTAAAGCATGTACAAACGTCTAGAAATTATATAAAAGAAAATTAGAAACTTATATTTTAAATATTAATCAAAATTAATTTTAAAGAAACTGTATAAAAATACATTCACTACAAATACACAACAAAAAATATACATCATGTAAATCGTGGATCTTAAAGATTTAAACAATATTTTTTATATCACAGGTTTATTCTATAATTATGTCCTTGATTCTTTTCTATAGAAAGAATTAATAATAAAGTTATTACTCATCTAAGTATATTATAAACTGTTTTTTTTGCTTGTTAAATGTAGTGATTATTTGTTATTATTACATCCTGTGGTAAATCTAGTCTCCCACCTTTATAAAGTGCATCTAGCGGCTCGAGGACCCCTCGTCTGAAGGCATTGAGGGGGTCCTGGACGCAGGAGCGCAGGCTGAGCGTGCTCTGGACGTGTGGCTCCTTCAGCAGCAGTTCTCTGTAGGCGCTGAGCTGTGGTGAGCGGCACAGCAGCGCCGCCACATTGTGCACGAACTCCGGCACCAGGCAGGTGTACGCGTTATCCGCCTGGCAGTAGTGATACGCCACCACCTGCAGGGGGCAGCAGACAGGAGCAGATCAACAGTTATTATTGAATCACCAGCATCTGAGAGATGTTTTGGGGTTGGGTTGGCGAGTTGAAATGTGGAGGTGAAGGGGGGTTATAGCTGGGAATATTATAGAACCAAATTAAAAAGGGGGAAAGTGCTTAAGTAAACAAAACTGTAATTCTCAAAAAAATAAATAAATAATCATTTATTTCAAAGTTAAATAAGTGCTGGATGATAATCTACACAGATTTCTCTACTGAAAACTGTTGTTTGTGTGAGTAAAGTGCTTTCATTTATTTACAGTAAGCTTAGATTTCCAATATTTTGTCTAAGGGTGAGTTTTCAGTGAAGTTACTCTAGCTTTAAGGCTGGGTGCACCAGCATTAGCTTTAGCCGCTACCTGCAGCGATAGCGGGACTTTAATGCCGCCTGATAGCGCTAGACTGAGGAACCCTGAGTGTTCTGGTAACCCATAGTGCTATCAGCTAGTGGTTCATCCCATGTAGCTTGTTTAAATACAGCAAACTCGCAGACTACAGTCTGATATACTCGCCTCTGAAGGGCAAAAGAGATAATACTGTGGTTAGCAGCTAATGCTGCTGCACCCAGCCTTAGTGCTGGAGAAACTTCACTGAAAACTCACCCTTATTACTCAGTGGAGTGGTTTTACTGCTCATTTACCTGACTGGTAGAATTTATACATAAGGAGCACCAGATTATAAGGCACACTGATGATTTTGGGGAAAATTAAAGGATTTTAACTGCGCCTTATAGTGTGAAAAATATGGCACCATTCTTTAGTTACAGCTAGAAATATGCTTGTTATGTAACTGTGTGTGTGTGTGTGTGTGTACCTGAGATGCTAGCCTCCTCATGGCTTCCTCTTGTCTCCTCCTCATCTCTGGCGTCCCGGGGCAGCTGCCTCCTCCCAGAGTTCCATGGGTGGGCTGAGGCTGGGTAAGTGGGAGACCATCTCCATCTGACACAAACAACAAAAACAATATTAATACAATAGCTGAGAACCACTGCTTCATCCTGATTAGTCTAACAAAAGTGGTGTTTTTGCATTAGAAACACTCTAAAAACACTTTTTTTTGTTTTAATAAGTTTACAACAGGAGTGTATGAATATAGAAAGAGTATAAAACAGACAAAATATAATTTTTTAAATAAGAGCGTTAAAAGTATTGAGCTGCATGAATTATTTTATATGTTCAGACATTTCTGAACATAAGGTGTAACATAATACACATTAAATATCTTTAAAACAACCCGGAGCTGAACCCCGACTCCCTGACCCTTACGTTTGGGCGAAGCCTGCGGACTGTCGGAGGCGATCTGTCTCATGCGGTTGCCGTGGCAGCTGAGAGCCACCAGTCGAGAGATGATGGCGGTTTTGCCGAAGCCGATGTTGCCCACCAGGACCACCCCGTGGTTGGTGTCTGGGTCTGTGCTGCCGAGCTGAGCGTCGATCTCCTGAAACAGCCAGTCTCGGCCCGTGAAGACCGAGTCCATCGTTATACTGGGTACTTCAAAGAGCAGCGGCTTCAGAGCAATGTCCTGCAGACGGTACGGAGCAAACCGCACTGAAGAGAAAGAGAGAAAAAAAAACACTTAATTATTACAGTATAGACACATAACACACATATATACACTCACTCTCCACTCCACTCACTCTCCACACTGGAAACACCTGATAAAAGTTTAGGATTGAATTTACGATACTGTCCTTCCCAACGTCAAAGCAACTACAGCAAAATAAAATTATGAATAATATAATAATGAGAGACACTAAATGTACAATACAACAAGGTCACAGATATAGACATACATGAGACAAGAGACACAAATACAATAGTTTTACATAAAAGACGGGGCGGGTGGGGGGATTAAAGAGGGAATGACAGTACCAGTAAAAACAGAACCTGTATAAATGTTAGTGCAAATATAGAGGTATAAAAGCTTAAGGCTGGTAAAGTGAATGAGTGCAGTCCCTGTAAATTTCACTTTGACAGAAAGATGGGATGCAGGTCTGCAGTCTGTTTCCAGTCAAGGCTGTCCATCATTTAATCACGCTTTCTTAAAATAAACTTTTAGACCATACTGTATCAGTACTGCACTGTTAAATTGGCTCATGTCTGCTCTATTTATCGCAGTGTTTTTAGATCTACGTTGCACAATTTTTGCATGTTTTGCACTTTGTCTATATAATACTGTAATATACTAATATTATCCATGTTGCACCGTGGTTCTAGAGGAATTTAATTTTATTCTACTTTGTACTGGTACTCAGATGATATAAAAATTGACTTGACTTGACACAGTAGAATGTTGTAACTCTAGAAAGCTAACACCAGGTGATTTTCGACACTTTCTTTATGTGATTTTCATTGAGCTGTAGGGGACCTTGGGGAGCTTCAGGGCGCTCATTGATGACATTAATGTTATGGTTGATTCCCTCTTCCCATTTATGTTTTTTTTTTTTACAACAGGAGATTTTTATATGCTGTAGTGATAGAGAGTAACATTTAAATCAAATGTTCTGCTTCTAAATATTCTTAAATGGACAAACAAATGGCAATCTTAGATTTTGTAATTAATATTTTAGCTAGTTTGCAAACAACAGCCACATATTCATATCTGCCCACATTTTATATTGTTTTTATTTCTCATTTGTTTTTCTATTAATTTAATTCAAAATGTATTTTAACTAGGGGGTTGTACGGGAATAGTATATTAGAAATGATATACATTAATTAGAGCACATACACAGTGCCAGTCAAAAGTATGAACACACCTTCTCATTTTTTTCTTTATCTCTTTATTTAATTTATTTTCTACATTGTAGATTAATATAAAATACATGAACATAAGTAAGGAACACAAATGTGATAACTTTAGTAAAAATTGTTACTCCTCCAAAATCCCCTGACCTAAACTAATTCTGCATGTGTTCCTATATAGCTTTAATACAGACCTCAATATTAAATTTAACAAGTAAAAAATCATAAGAAGAAAAAGGACTCATTGAACGAGAAGTGGTGTGTCCAAACTTTAGACTAATACTGTATAGAAACACTGCTATTTTATAGCCACTGTAATGTACAAAAACTGTGGTTCAACATGTGGACTGCAGTCTCTAACTTTACAGCAGCGTGGTGGAGGGGGTTCAGTGAAGTGGCAGGTCAGTGGAAGAACAGTATAGGTGTTTCCAATAAAGTGGCTACTGAATTTAAAAGGAGAATTACTCAAAGGATAACAAATACACACAAACACTTTATACAACATGCACTAACAGCTGAACTCACAGTCCAGCAGAGTAAAACACATCATATATATACAGTTAAATACAGTACAGAGAAACAGTAACGTCACTGATCACTGACACAGCAGGTAGAGAGGACGCAGCGAGAGCAGAACACACACTTACGTGACTGGGACTGCCAGGCATGGGCGTTAGCAGAAGCTGAGACACACACACACACACAGAAAGAAAAGGCCAGCGTTGAGAGAAAAGCTGCAAAAAGCATGATGGATTCAGCAGCAGAGAGGAGGACGAGGAGAGGAAGATTTGGCACCTGCTGCTATGAGAGAGCCACTCAGCACAGCTCAGCCAGAGAGAAAATCACTATACACTACAGCTAAAAGAGGTGTGTTCAGCCAAAATATTATTCCACAAATTAGTCCATCCAGACAGCTCAACATTTTTTGTAATGTTATATAGACATAATTACAGGTAGACACTCTCGCTGAACACTGACTTTATGTTTATTTGGGTTTATTCTAATGTTATATAGAGTTAATTACAGGTAGACACTCTCGATGGCCACTTTTTATGTTTATTTGGGTTTAGTATTCTAATGTTATATAGAGTTAATTACAGGTAGATACTCTCACTGACCACTTACTTTATGTTTATTTGGGTTTAGTATTCTAACGTAATATAAAGTTAATTACAGGTAGACACTATCGCTGACCACTGACTATGTTTATTTGGGTTTAGTATTCTAATGTTATATAAAGTTAATTACAGGTAGACACCGTCACTGATCGCTGACTTTATGTTTATTTTGGGTTTAGTATTCTAATGTTATATAGAGTTAATTACAGGTAGATACTCTTACTGATCACTGACTTTATGTTTATTTGGGTTTAGTATTCTAATGTTATATAGAGTTAATTACAGGTAGACACTCTCGATGGCCACTTTTTTATGTTTATTTGGGTTAATACAGTTAAGTTATGAAAAATGCAAAAACACCCCCTTTCTCCGAGGAGGGTGAACACAGTGTACCCTTAAAGCTACAACTGAATGTTCTACCACTGAAGGGACAGTTATATTGCCTGCAATCTGGGTGAACAGACTGTTCTTAAGGAACATTTCTGACAGTATAAAGAGTACAAGCTTTTGTTACAACAGCACAGTGTACGTTACAAATAAAATGTAAAACAGATGGTAACATATTCTATAAATGCTGTGGTCATAGTATATAAAAAATGTATGTGTACTGTTTTATAGTGCATACATACATACTGTCTTATAATATAAAATACCGGAAATGTAATCTCTCATAAGTAGCATTTGTAAGCAGTTTCCATTTGCCTCATAATGTCATGTTTCATAATGCATTACAATGTCTTGGAACCTCTTGAGACCAGCCTGATACTCTCTCTGTTCATGTTTTATATATTGATTTATTATAGTGCACTTTATGAAGTCATATACTCTTGCTTTATAAAGTGTTTTGCATAAAACTTTAATTACTCCCATTTCTTTTATTGCTCTCTGCTCTGTAACTGTGTGTGTTTGAGAGTGAGAGCGAGAGAGTGTGTGTGTGTGTGAGAGAAAGAGAGAGTGTGTGTGTGTGTGTGTGTGTGTGTGTGAGAGAGAGAGCGAGAGTGTGTGTGTGTGTGTGTGAGTGAGTGTGTTACTCTAGAGAAAGGTTATGCTGAGTGTGTCCTGGAGGGACAGTGACACTGATACTGTGAGACAGAGAGCAGACCAAGATGCCACATGGCTGCGTACACACTCACTCACACTCTCTCTCACACACACACACACACACACACACACACTCTCTTTCACACACACACGTGCACATATCAAGCTTTACTTAAAGCAGCAAATACAGCAACAGAAAGAAGCAGAGCACAATGAAAAGCAGAGGTGCAGAAGAGCCATTGCTGGGGCCTTATCCAAACCCCACTGGACCTAATCCAAGCCTCTCTGTTTCTCACAAAATCCTTACTGATCTCAATCTGAACCTTACTGGCCCTAACACAAGCCTTACTGGCTCTAATTCAAACCTTCCTGCTCCTAATCTTAACCTTATCGGCCCTAAATCAAGCTTTAACTGCATTCACATAAGCCTTGCCAGCCTTAACACAAGCCTTACTGCACCCTAACCAAAACATTACTGGTCTAAGCAACCAAGCAAGCCTTAAATTAATTATTGAGAGCCTTACTATCCCTAACCCAAGCCTTACTATCCCTAACCCAAGCCTTACTGGACACTAACATAAACATTAATGGTCCAAATCAGAAACGCACTGGCCCTTAAAAATGCCTCAACTGTATGAATGTGAACCTTCCTGGCCTTAACCTTGCTCAAATGGCCTTAACCTAGGTCTTAATTTAAATCTCGCTGGCCTTATACCAAGCGGTACTTATACACAAGGTCTTACTGGATCTTAAGCCTTACTAGCCCCAGCATAAATAAACCTAATCTGAACCTTGCTGGCAAAACAAAAAACATTACAAGTACAAATCTGAAACTTTCTGGCCCTAAAACAAGCTTTGCTGGAGGTAACCCAAGCCTCACTGGCCTCAACACAGCATTATTGGCCCTGACCCAAGCCTAACTGGCCCTTGAGCAAATGATAATGACTTTAATGTTAGCCTTATTGGCACCGTCCTAAACCTTAAAGGCATTTATGTGATCTTTACAGGCCCTAACACAAGCCTTACTGACCTTAAACGAGCCAAAACAGAATAACACAATTTCCCTGGCCTGTTTGATTAGCCTTAATGGCTTTAAGGTGACCCCCCCCCCCCCCTTCCCACACACCTTAACCAAAGCTTTAACAACTTTAAAACAAGCCTTACTGCCGTACTAGAACTTTACTGACCCTAACCTGTGCCTCACTAATATAAGCCTTACTGAGCCTTAACTCTGGCCTTAGTGGGTGTAAACCTAACTTGCTAATCCAAACCTAGCGTACTTTACATTAACATCAGCTTACCTCTGAGGTCTTGGCCGGAGCGTCCGGCTGTTATGCTGTTCTGGCGGGGCATGCGCAGTGAGGTGCGCAGGGGTGTGTGTCTCTGCTCATCCAGGAAGGCCAGGTCCTCCAGGTGAGCTGAACTGGTGGCTGAAAGAGCAGGAGGAAAGAAGAGAGAGGGACATAGTTATAAGTAGTGTCACATATAGTTTCATAGTGTATATTTAATAACTTATATGATATACTGAATAATTCAAATTTAATTAATTTGTATAGTGTTTTTTACAACTGATGTTGTAAAGCAACTCAACAGAAATCAGTAATATGATAAAAACACATAACACATAAAACATATGACCCTGAAACTGTGAGAGGAAGCAGTACTCACTAGGAAACGCTATCCTTATTATTGATGAAAAGTCACTGGATAATTAATAATTTACAACAGGTTCTGAATAGTTTATAGTGAAAATAGAATGATGCACAGAAGACGATAAATTATTTATAGTAGATACTATATATTTCATAGTATATTCTTAATAAATAACAGTAAATACTGAATACTTACTGTAGATACTGAGTAATAGGTGCATATTCAATAATTTGTATTAGTCACCAAATAATACACTTTATACAAGTCTTTCACACATTCATTCTACAGTGTAAACGAGCAGGCCAGAAGTGCAAAAGCTCTGTGCTGTTAAGATAGCAATGTGCCAAAGTCAGAGCTCACCTGGCTCTTAAAGAGAAAAGTGTAAAGTGACCATGATTAATTAAGAGAATTAATAAATGCTTTTTTCGCATTTCGAGCTGCACAAGGCGTACTTTTCCTGACGTTACGATAGCAAAGACACACTGACATGCTAAAATAGAGCCCTTAGTATTTAAAAACAATCCCTACAACTACATACCACACAAAAGCTGTTGGAGAAATATAAATGAATACATTTATGCTACACACAACATTACATGTGAACATTCAAGTAAAAATTGACACTGACATGTGCTTCACCAATAGTTACTATGTTACTGTATGAATTGGTAATGTGTAACAACTCAGTTATTAGAGACACTTTATGAATATGAACCTGTTTTTTTTTGTTTGCAATATTTGAGGTCTGAAAGCTCTGCATTTTTTTTGTCATTTCAGCTATTTCTCATTTTCTGCAAGTAAATGCTCTAAATAACAGTTTTTTATTAGGAATTTGGAAGAAATGTTCAGAGAAACTGATTCAGAAAGTGGTATCTTATTTTTTTCCAGCGCTGTATGTAAGAAATAAGATTTTTAAAGATTAAATCTTCATAGATGTATTCTCTCCTGCTCGGTTTGTGAGCTTCATCACGCTTCAGCTACAGGACACGAGGACAGAATCTGACAGTCATGCGTTTGTGCCTTCACACTCACCCACTCTCACACACCCGTCCATTCTTCTGCAGCGGAGTCACGTCACGCCTGAACTGCACTGACACAAGTCACAGGGGGTGTTTATAGCGTGACTTCACTGTTTACAGTCTACTGCTCCCGTTTCCCACAAACCCAGCCTACAGTTCACACGTGAGGAAATATTTCAGCATTACTTTGTGATACAGTAAAAGTCACTGTATCCACTATATCAGAAACACCTCACTTTTAGGCCCTCTGATGATGTTTCCATAAAGACTGATTAAGACCACAGAGTCACTCTAGCTGGTTGATGAACACACTCCCAAACTTAGTAAAAACCAAGTGTCTTAACACCTAGTTCTAGTGCTGTAACTAACAAACAATGCAGAAACTACCAGTGCAACAAAAACAAGCGATGTAAAAATACCATTTCTGTAAGTAACAACCAGTGCAAATAAAAAGCAGTGATGTGATTAATAACCTGTATCATAACCACCAGTGCTGTGAATAACCACCAGTGTGAACTGTGAACAACTACCAGTCCCGTAACTAAAAGCAGTGACATAACGTCCAGTGATGTGATTAATAACCAGTGCTATATTTACCATTGCTGTAACAAGTTCTGTAACCACATGTGCTGTTAATAACAACCAGTACCATAAAAGTGGGCACCATAACTTCCAGTGCTATAACTAACAACCAGTGTTACAACAACCAGTGATGTGATTAATAACCAGTGTCATATTTACCAATGCTGTAACAAGTGCTGTAACATGTACTGTAAATAACAACCAGTACCATAACATCTAGTTCTATAACATGTGCTGTAAATAAAAGCCACTACCATAACAACTAGTTTTAGAACATGTGCTGTAAATAACAATCAGTACCATAATGAACAGCACCACAACTACCAGTGCTATAACAAACAAACAGATGTGATTAATAACTAGTTCAACAACCACCAGTGATGTGACTAACAACCAGTACCATAATCACCAATGCGGGAACAAGTGCTATAACAACATGTGCTGTAAATAACAACCAGTATCATTACAAATAGTGCTATAATGTGTCGTAAATAACAACCAATAAAATAGCTACTGGTTCTGTAACAACAAGTATCATAACTGATAGTGTTGTATTAACATGTGACATAAATAACAACCAGTACAATACATAATAGTGCTTTAACAACTTGTGCCATAACTACTAGTGCCATGACTCGTACAGTAACAGCCAGTACTGTAACAAGAAACAATTGCTGTAATTAACAATCAGAGGCCTAACTGATGTGTGGTAACAACATGTGCAGTAAATAATAACCAGTATTATAACCATAACAACTAGGGTGGCAGTCAGTGATGTGGGAAACAGCAGAGGTCAGGCTATTAGCTTGTGCTTTTTCTTTTAATTCCTGTCACATAATCCAAGAGGCAGGGTGTTGAAGTGCGCGTGTGTGTGTGTAGGTAATAAGGTTGAGTTGATTGTAGGAAAGCTCAGATCAGCTTCTCTTGTATCTGCAATGCAGCACAGCCTGGCTGCTGCTCTCAGGGGTCTCTGAATAACGCTGCTCAGAGTCTGTATACATATTCGTGTGTGTCAGACTGCTATCATCAGCTTACTCAGAACATACACACACACATACAGGGTGTGACCTTCCTCCATCTTCCAGCTCCGGACCCGTCTCTGCTCACCTCACTGAGGAGGAGCTCTTAAAATAGACAGGAGGAAGGATCCGGAACGCGTGATATTAAAGACCACAGCAACACGCTCCAGAATAACACTTTAAAATTGATGTTGTGTTTGTGCGGCAGGAGCTGGAGGACAGAATGACAGGAACACGTTTTCTAAGGTAACACTTTGAAGGTGTGTGTGTGTGTGTGTTAGTGTTTGTGACCTTGTGTGAATGGCTGCACTTTTCAGTGTAATAGTGCTTTAATACACTGATTTAACACTGACTCACCGACTACAATACTGTTTATCATCTTTATCCAAAAGCAATTAAAAGCAATTAAGTTTTAATAATAAGATAAAAGAAGATTAAACTATTAGAGGGACATGTATTTACATACAGCTCTGAAAAAAGAGGCCACTTCAGTTTCTGAATCAGTTTCTCTGGTTTTGCTATTTATCGGTTTATGTTTGAGTAAAATGAACATTGTTGTTTTATTCTACAAACTACAGACAACATTTCTCCCAAATTCTTAATAAAACATTTATTTGCAGAAAACAACAAAGAGCTGAAAAAAGATGCAGAGCTCAAATAATGCAAAGAAAACAAGTTCATATTCATAAAGATTAAAGAGTTCAGAAATCAATATTTGGTGGAATAACTCTGGTGGTTTTTAATCACAGTTTTTAATTCATGCATCTTGGCATCATGTTCTCCTCCACCAGTCTTACACACTGCTTTTGGATAACATTATGCTGCTTTACTCCTGGTGCAAAAATCCAAGAAGTTCAGTTTGGTTTGATGGCTTGTGATCATCCATCTTCCTCTTGATTATATTCCAGAAGTTTTCAATTTGGTAAAATCAAAGAAACTCACCAGTTTAAACAGTATCTGATTATTATCCTGCAGAATTAGCTTACTACACTCTACACAGCATAAAGAGGGCTGTTTACTGTTTAAGTGATTGTATATTTGCACTGTGAGGAAGCTCTATTTTTGTGAATGACATATTTTCTTAGATTTTCTGTTCTGTTTAAAAATAACAGAAACCGACTTTATGGCTTCAAGTTTTAGGGGTGCTTAAACCCCTTAAAAAAGGGCTAGCGACGTCCCTGATAAGAACTGGCCTGATGCTAACTGCAGGCCTAGATCATCACGCTCCTAGCGAACAACCTGTTTTTAGCTATTTTTATGCTAATGTGGATTTGGACACAGTTGTGATCGTTTGGTATGAACGTGTTGTAAAAAAATTCACTTTCTTTTCAGCCAGTTTCTCTATATTAAGCCACAATTTTACTCCAAACCCTCATTATAAAACTAATAGAATTCCTCTGTAAGAATCAGTACTGCCTCTAGGTCAATAGACCACCATCAGCATTCATCTTCTTCAGATTGGGCTTCTTTAGAACCTCCAGTCAAAACTGGCAAAATCTCCCTCTCCCATTCACACACAGCACTTCTCACCCATCCAGCGCTAAACACGGTCATCCCATCCCCCCCCCCGACAAATTATCTGTAATATCACTCGCCTGCTGGAGAGGCCTTCACCCCTCAAACACACACTCACAACACAACCGCACTGATTACACACACAATAACCCAATCAGCAGAAGACGTGACACAGCTGACGTCTTCTCCAGCCTGACTCTGTCTTTATGTCTCAGAGTGGACGGACGCTGGACGCTAGCTGTGATTGCTGCTCTCAGACGCCACTTCTCCGCAGTCACCGAGTGAAACACTCAGCTAAAACCTGTACACACACAAGCACACACTCACAACTGTCCAGTGTTGCCACTAGGAATCAGCTGAATGCCACTCAACTGTGTTGAAGGTATAAACAATCAGCTGAGAGCTGAATACTGACTGGAGTTCAGCCTCTTTAACTTCTTAAGAGACTAGCATCACCACCAATCAGCACTGTGCTAACTGCATTTATAAATCACCACACACACTCCTCAGACCGTCTGGAGGTTTTTGTTAAGTTATGCAAACACACACACCCTCAAACTGTCCAGCATTGGCACTAGAAATCAACTATGCTTAACTGAAATGGAAAAGTATGGAACCACCCACATTAGGTCAATGATTAAAATCTTTTTCTCAGTGTATGGCCATGGAAAAATGACCATTTGCAGTTAAAAAGAAGTCACGTCAATTTTGGGAGATCTGAGAACAATTCAGAAGGAGGATTCATTTAAAAATGTATTTAAAGACTGATGTATGATGTCAAAGTGTTTGATGGTGATGCCGACACTAGCACTTTAATAAAATGTTCTTTTTATTTTTTATTATCTTATTTTTTTTTGTCGTTTGGTAATTATTGTGCTGTTTAAATGTGTGAATCAGGTATGCGTTGTGGCTTTACATGTCATGTGTTTGAATGCTATGTTTGGTTAAAAAAGCAACAATAAAAAGAATATTAAAGAAAAATTAAATGCTTAACTGTGGAGAAAGTATAAAACAATCGTCTGAAAGCTGCTTGATATCTGAAGTTTAGCTTCTTTAGCTTCTTAAACCCTTTAACAGGCCTTGATCTGTATACAGGCTACAGCTGTAGGTGATTGAAAACCCTTTTAATCTGCAGTAAAATAAGTACATTTACATCCTGGAGACTTTGAGGGCTTTGAAGAGTCCTATAGGACACTTAAGAGAAGCTGCCTGTTCACTCTCTACTACACTTAATATTCTCAGATCAGAAACAGGTCTGGGTATCGCTTTAAATTTTTTATGCTGATAACGGTACCAATGTGATACTTTAAATTCTGTACCGATGCCCAAACGATACGTTTCTTTTTCTAAATTGAAACCAAAAAAATAAAAATATATATTATTTCTATATAATGAGAGCTATGTCTATTTTCAAACCCCAAATTCTGCATGTTTGAAAAAAGACATACAAACTAGAAAACTATAATAAAAGAAAGGGTTTGAAAGATTTCGAATATTTGCCTTATATTTCAAGAAAATGCTGATTTTTAAATGGAGTCCAGAAAAGCGACAATTTTATGATTTTTAATTAATTTTTTTCAAAATTTAATTTCTATTACACTTACAAATTTCAGTAACATTTCTTATCAAACATGAAACCATTTTGTGTAATGCTTGAACAGAAATCTTCAAGATATCGGTCTGTAAAATCAGGCAAAAGACAAAAGAGTCTAATGTAGCTGAGAAGTAGCAGCTGGACCTGCTCTCTCAAATTAAAAAAGTTGAAATTTAAAAAGAAACTTTGATTTTTGTGAAAAAGTCATTTTAGCTTGTGGCTCTTTTTAGCTGAACACTGTCTCACAGCTCAGAAGAGAATCTACTGATACTTTAATTCTTTAAATCATTTCAAAGCAATTATACTTTTTCAATACATTTTCTCAAAAACTATTTTATTAATTATAAACAAAATCATTAGGTCTTATACAACATTTGATGCTCTTTTAAGTAATTTGCATAAAAGTGGTCTATTTGAGCTGACTCCTTACATAAAACTAATATGTCAAAATAATAACATCTTTACCTGAATGTATTTGAATCCAGATTAGGAGATAAACGTGGGTCAATGTATCAGAAGTAACAATTTTTTTAAATGCATAGAGTTAGCAAAATGCTAATCGATGTGAATTAATTAACCTTGTTAGAAACACCAGCTTTGCAGCTTTGATTCAAAACTTTCTGATGATTTCTAAACTTTGACTAAACTGGGTGTTTCACTGAGCTACTCCTATAATGATGCTGAGCTGGAGAACAGCATGAGGAAATAAATGAGCTGCAGTTGTTTTTTTTCTAGTCTCCCAGCTGGTGCTGCTACAGAAACACAACCCTGCGCTCAGAGCGACAATTGACGTACAGCTTCAGTTCAGCTACCAGAGACAGACAGTGCGACACTTTGAGCAAATTAATTATGACACTTTAAAGCAATCTAAACAATAAGATCCAGAAAATTGCTTAGACCTGCGGTTCTCAACCTGTGGTAGAGCAGATATCCTCAGAAAAACTGCTGCATTCAATAAATATTAACGTCTCAAATGCATTAAAACTCACTCAAAGCCCACTTTGTTTTTTTTTACTCCTATTTAAACTACAGTAATATAATTATAGGTTTCATAGGCCCTACAACAGAACCTTGTGGAACTCTAAACTAACTAAAGAAATTAACTGGTTACCCAAACATCACAATAGTTTCTGTTATTAGGATTAACAGCTGAATAATTAACCTAATTAATTAAGGATCAAGTGGATGAGGTGTGGACTAAATGCACCTAAAGTGAAAGAGTTAAAGTACAGGTGCATCTCAAAAAATTATATTATCATTAAAAAGTTTATCAAAAACTTTATTTCAGTAAACCATCACTGATCATCAGTAAATTTTACATTTCATTAGTAAATCATATAGTAGCTGAATCCTTCCATTATAAAGGGTGTCCACAAACTTTTGGACATGTAGGGAATTATTACAGGGTGAGAGCCGACTCAGAACTGACTCACAGTTGATTCAGCTGATGTAGGATCAACATTCTGTCCACAAAACCACATTCAAGCTGGTCAGGAATTTCACAGGGACCTTTAGGTAGATATAAAATAATGTCTGAAAGTCTGGAGCTCGTATCAGAGGAGTCATTATTAGCAATTCTTTATTATTTGTTTTAATGTACCGGCAAAACACTAAGAATTACTCCTCAAAGTACTTCTCTTTTTTTTTTTTGTTTGTTTATATATACAGCTCTGGAAAAAAATTAGAGACCACAAATATGATTGGTCCAATTTGTAGCATAATCTTTTCCTATATTTATTTCTATATTTTTTTCACCACTATTTGTAAATTCAGTTAGACAAGCGTATATCAGTGTCTTCACATAAATGGTGACAGTTGGTGAAGCAAAACTCCCCGCTAAAGTTACTATGTTAGCTAGCTCTCCACTAACCTTAGTTTTCTCCCGGGTAACATAGCTAACTCGCCACTAACGTTACTATGTTAGCTAGCTCTCAGCTAACCTTAGTTCTCTCCCTGGTAATATACCTAACTTGCCACTAACGTTACTATGTTAGCTTGCTCTCCGCTAACCTTTTCTCCCGGGTAACACAGCTAACTCGCCGCTAATGTTATTATGATAGCATGTTAGCTAGCTTGCTGCTAATGTTACTATGTTAGCTAGCTCTCCGCTAACCTTAGTTCTCTCCCCAGTAATGCAGTTCAATGCTAACGTTGGCTAGCTCTCTGTTAACCTTAGTTCTTCTCCAGGTACCATTAGCTAACTCACAGCTAAATGGCATTATACGCACTGTCTGAATATTTAATACCTACAGCAAATTTACAGTCAATTTAAGACCATTTAAGACATTAATTACCGAGATTTTAATTTAAGACATTTCAAGGGTTTTTAAGGACCTGCACTTTTAGCCACCTTCATTTGTGGTACTTCAAAAAGGGCAACACATTTCTAAACGCTCAATATGACGGTAGGCTCTGTGATATTCTGATGCAGAAGAGAATATATCGGCCGTAACAGAGGAACAAAGGGTGAGGCACAACTCACCTGCCACAGAGTTGGGGCGGGGCATGAGGTAGAGGGGGGTGGGATGAGAGGAGTGGTGGGTGGAGCCAGGCTCAGGGATCTTGTTGAGGCTGTGTGTGGAGGCGGCCATGTTCTCGTCCACTCGGTAGAGGCTGGAGTCCAGCGTGGATCGGTGAGAGTGCCACAGCTTCAGACTGCTGGCCCGAGAGCCGTCACCGTGCTTACGGTCCGCCGGCTCAGAGTAACTGGTCAGAGTGGCTGGTGGGGGTGAGGGAAGGGGGGATGGGATAAAAAGGGGAAAGGTTGGATGTATAGTTTTTCACTGCTGGCCACTTTATCAGAAACACCTACCATTTAAGTGCGTCAAAAAAAAAAAAATCTCTATGGGCTGCATATGACCACGGGACCACAGCAGACCTCCAGATCTTGCTGGAGGTGGTGGACTGACTGTTTTCAGCACACAGAGGTGTGTGTGACAGTGTGTGTGGTGCTGATTTGAGTGTTTAAGGAACATCAGTGTCACGGCCAGGCTGAGAGCAGGTCCACCACCTAAAAATACCCAGGCTGGAGCTGCTCTGAGGTCAGAAACTGAGCTCTGAAAATGGTCATAAACTCAGCATTAACAGATGAGCTACACTAATAAACACTGACAAATAAACTGAATAACAAGCCTTTTCAAGAGTGTGTGTGTGTGTGTGTGTTATTCACCAATTATTCCACTGTCCCTGCTCTCCAGGGTGGAGGTGGGGCTGGTGAGGGCCTGTCCCGGAGCTGCGGGGGGCAGAGTGGAGCAGGGGCTGCAGCCCGGAGGAGACGCTGTGCTGCTGGTCAGCGTGGAGCACGGACTCATCCTGCCGCTCACACCCACACCCTGCAATACACACAAACATATATATATATATATAGCCATTTAACATGGGAAAAAATAAGAGAGCACTTAAAAATGATGAGTTTCTTTAATTTTCCCAATTTGAAAACCTGTGGAATATAATTAGAAGGAAGATGGATGATCACAAGCCATTAAACCAAGCTGAACTGCTTGAATTTTTGCACCAGGAGTAAAGCAGCATAAAGTTATCCAAAAGCAGTGTGTAAGACTGGTGGAGGAGAACATGATGCCAAGATACATGTTTAAAACTGTGATAACCACCAGGGTTATTTCACCAAATATTGATTTCTGAACTCTTAAAACTTTATGAATATGAACTTGTTTTCTTTGCATTATTTGAGGTCTGAAAACTTTTTTGTTAATTTGACCATTTCTAAATTTCTGCAAATAAATGCTCTAAATGACAATATTTTTATTTGGAATTTGGAAGAAATGTTGTCTGTAGTTTATAGAATAAAACAACATTGTTCATTTTACATAAGCATATATCTATAAATAGCAAAATCAAGGAAAGTGATTCAGAAATTAAAGTGGTCTCTTATTTTTTTCCAGAGCTGTATAATATATATTATTATTATTGCA
The DNA here is from genome assembly GCF_023375975.1 of Astyanax mexicanus. NCBI lineage: Eukaryota > Metazoa > Chordata > Actinopteri > Characiformes > Acestrorhamphidae > Astyanax > Astyanax mexicanus. Next base: position 9,594,600 of record NC_064422.1, read on the forward strand.
TATATAGCACATACACACACAAGCTGGCCTAATCAATCTTCATCAAGACTGGAAATCCACTGCAAGATAGGAGGAAGCCCTCACTAGGTCCCACCCCCTCCCTCAGCACATACAACCCCCACCCCTTCCATCTGCTGGTTGCCAGGAGACGGGGCTGCCACAGCATCGTCCCGCCACACCCTACAGGCTCAGCAGGTGTTGGATTGGGTCAGGCCAGTCACTGTACCACACCCAACCTGCCTGTGTGGTATCAGCAGTAAAACAGCACACAATGCAGCGCTACATAGCTTAAACACACACACACACACACATATACACACACACACACACCAGTGGACACACACACGCACACACACAGGGCTAAGGGAAGGTCTAGGGAGATGAGCAGAGGCAAAAGGAAAGAGGAAAGGTGGAACGTCACACTGTGACTGTGACACTGTTTATAGATTCTGAGCCTTATGTGTTATTTTAAGACATCAGATACATCCCACACAAAGCACACACACACACACACACACACCTTCACACACTCTCACACACACAGCACTGCAGTGCAGGAGGAAGACTGAGCACTCTGCTGGTTTGCAGAGGAAATTTTCAGCTAGTGCACCCAAAACTGCACCATGCTCCCTACATAGTGAGCTGGGAGTCTGCCAGTTTGTAATCTTCCATAATGGAGCCCTGGATACACACTACATAAAATGCACTATGAATATTATCTGTGATTAGCTAACAGGCTAACTGGAAATAACTATACTAGTGCAACTAAAACAAATATAATATTATTACAAAGTTACATTATTTCAGTAATTCAGTTCAAAATGTGAAACTCAGCCACGTATTATATAGATGTATTAAACACACAAAGTGATCTATTTTAATCGTTTATTGACGATGATTTTACAATCAAAATCCCCAAAAACAATGTCTCCGAAAATTTTTATATTATATAAGACCAATTGGTTCTCAGCAGAGGGAAGCATGAAGTGCTGTAAGATTTTGCACTGCACTGACTTTGATATAACACAGTGGATCAACACCAGCAGATGACATATCTCTCCAAACCATCACTGATTGGTGGAAACTTCACACTAGACCTCAAGCAGTTTGAACTGCGTTCCTTGATTTCCAAATGAAAATGCTGGTGTTGGTCCACATTAAACTGTAGTAAACGGTCAACATCACCACTTTAGCTGTTTTTTAGAAATGTTTTAAAACAGTGTAAAATTGACACAATGTTTAACTGGAACAACATCAACTATGTATAATTATGTATATAATTATGTAATCATATATTTAGTGTTAATAATTGTAAAATAGTGTGGAAAAAACTCTACCCAAAGACCCAAAATCTTTTAAATATTTATCCCCATTTGGTGTAATAAGTCCTGCTCACCACCACTGTGAACAACTCTGTCTGAGTAGGTCTAAATGTTCTGAGGGTTTTATTTAATAAGCACTTTTTAAAAAAGAATGAGAAGGAAAGAGAGAAAGAAAATAGAGAGAGAGAGAGAGAGAGAGAGAGCTGGTTCTATGGCTCTGAATGGTCGTCAGTAAGTGTGACAGAGCCGGTTCTGTTTCTCCATCTTGGCTCCGGTTCGGTTCCGGCCCTTTGATCCCTGGAGTCACTCGGCCTGACTGAGGGTCCTTTGAGACGCCATGTTGGCTCTGTTTCAGTGTGTGTATCGGGTGGTTCTGCGTGGGGGTCCGGGGCTCTGGCAGCCTACCTGCGTGTCGTCGGACTCCTCCATGCTGTACTGTGGCCCCTGAGGCCCCACGCTCACTTTATCTCCGAGCAGGAAGCCCAGCCTCGTCATCAACGTGTTGGCAGCCTCGTCCACGGAGGGAGGGGGGCCCAGCTCCTGACCTAACCCCCCTGAGAGAGAGAGAGAGAGAGAGAGAGAGATAGAAAGAGAGAGAGAGAGAGGGTTAATCTAGGTAAATACCCATAAATTAAAACATCTGAACTGCAGTACATTATTAGGCAAATCAATCAATCAATCAATCATCTTTAATTTCACATGAAAGAGCATTGAGGGTGACCCTCAATTCCAGTATAGCTAAATATTTATAATAAACAGGGACTAAAAGGAAAAACATTTAAGGAAAACAGAAATTAATAAGCCAGAATCACATAAATAAAAGCAGAATCATGAAATAAAAATTGAAAAATTTAATAAATACATGTAACAAATATGAAAACAAGAATGTGATTGAAGATCACATCAGTATGCTACTTTTATTTTTTATATTTTAAGCAAAAGAAAAAAATCACGATGTTCTTATTTCCCATAATATATCTATTAGAGACAGAATATATCTGCCCAAAGGACAAAAAAAAAATTACAATCAAAAAAGGAAAATTAAAATAAGGTGAAAGTAAAACTCAAAAAAATAATAAAATAATTATATAAAGAAATAATTATGTGTTTTTTGGATGTTTAGCTTAACATTAATGCCAGAAATTATAAAACAGAAGAATGCAGGCAGTGACAGTCACTCACGCAAAAGGGAGATATAAATAAACATATTTATCGGTATGAAATTGTTCTGTATTTAAAGTGATAAGCATCTAAATCTTGATGTGGAGGTTCAGTGGAAAGACAGAAGAAGCTGCTGCGTGTTACGAAATCAAAGCATGTTTCGAGCAGTTAACAGAGTCAGGCTGCTGGAACACAATAAAGATACTTTCAAAATTCTTGAAATTCTTCGGATTGACTGACCTTCATTTCTTAGTAATTTTTTTCTTTTTAGTCTTTTTTTTTTTCGAAGTTGAGTATTTCTTGCTTCTCATTGACTGTATTAGAACATGACTCAAATATTCACTATTCACTGTATACCTGTAACTCTACCTCTTCACTACTTTACAACTGATGCTCTCAAACACATTAAGAGACAAGAAATTCAAGTAATTAACTCTTGATGAGCTCAGCACAGCTGTTACCTGAAAGCCTGAATTCAAGGCGACTCTACTTCATAAAGCTGACTGAGAAAATCCAGCCAAGATAAATAGAACAATAGAGATGATAAGATACAAAATCATCATTTAACAAACCCATTCAAATTAAAGATTATTTTTTGTCTAGCTTCATATATGATACTCATGCTCATAAATGCATTATGATCTTCCTGTGTAGGTAATAGGGAGGTGCCATTTCGTATCGTACGCAATAATATCCAGCTATGTTTGAATTCGCAGGGATGTCCAAACTTTTCTTGTTGGGGCCCGAAGGAGAAATATATGTGCTCTGTAATAAAACAAATAAGAAAATATACTACTTATAATACATTTTCTCGATTACTATCATTTACACATAATTTTACTTTATCTATCTTTGACAGTGTTGTGTAAACTAAGATTTTTCAAATTGATGTTTCATTTCATAGTGTTTTTCTAAAAGCTCAGGAACATTAATGTAGGCAGGGTTGCCAGGTCCAACAAAAATATCCAGCCCAGACCCGCCCTTCAGAAGCTTAAAATAGCCCACAATTTATGTCTATCAATAGTTTGAAGCAAATGGCAAAACATCTATAAGTGTATTAGTATTTTGTTTATAAGGGATTTATTATCAACATTGCTATTTATCATAAAGCCATTAATAATACTGTAACATTAGTGTTTTTGTTACTTTTTATAACAGTTTTATATTCCAATCATAAATATGTAATAGGAACATAATTAGCAAAAAAAAAAACTTTTCTCTTCTTGCCCCTCCTAGACTCTCTTCTCTCCTATTTTAATATTTTTTCATCTGCTGGTAATTTCTTGTTACATTGTGATTTTTTTGTGACTTTTTTATTTTTTTGGCAGCCGCTATAATTTTTAAAAGCAGCAAAAAAAATATGCACCAAGCCACCCCCAAATTTTCACCCAGGACTGGATTTTCAAACAAGCCCAATTTGGTGGAAAAAACGTGAACCTGGCAACTCTGAATGTAAGCATAATGAAGGAAGGAAAGAAGATTTTAGATGTTTTAGATTGGGTTTATGTGATAGCGTCACCTAGCGATCCTAGCGAACTTTAAATCTCTTGTTATAAAAACCTGCTTAAAAACGGGCCAACTTTTACTTTATTTCTAAAATACCTGGCTGGCCGTAGTTCGGAACCCCCTGCTGTACAGAATTAAACTGAATCGGATTGAAATGTAATATTTTATGATGAACTGATTCATTCTTAAAGAATGGTGGGTTAATTAAATGTGCGAGGGCTGAGATTTGCACCTCTAATGATGATGTAAACACAGAGGGCTTCAGTGTAGGTGTGAGAGGGTTGGACTGAAGCACTAATCTTCACACCTCCCCTCCTCTTCATCAGCGCTTCAAAAAAACACTGCGGATAAAGATTCACAGACAGAGCCATTCCTCCTCCAGCTCCTATACAGATCCAGCCTCCCTATAATCACACCCATTCATTCAGTGGGTACAGAGTGTGCTACAGGGGATCGCAATGCAGAACACACACACACACACACACTCACACACTGCCTGCAGCTTTAAATCTTATTTCATATAGAAAGCAACCATGAGAGAGAGAGAGAGAGAGAGAGAGAGAGAGAGAGAGATAATTTTTCACTGACAAAAAACAACAACAAAAATCTTCAGAAACACCGGAAATGTGGAAAAACACAATTTATTCTGGCAAAGAAGCTCACAGCTCTCTAACATATTCACACTGTTACACCACTGACCCATAACACACTCTATACTGTTACACTAGTGACCAGTAACGTATTCACACTGTTACAGTACTGATCAATAACACACTACACACTGTTACACCACTGACCAATAACATACTCACACTATTACACCACTGACCCATAACATATTCACCCTTTTACACCACTGACCCATAACACACTCTACACTGTTACACCACTGACCCAAAACACACTCCACACTGTCACCCTACTGACCCATAACACAATCCACACTGTTACAACACTGACCCATAACATATTCACCCTTTTACACCACTGACCCATAACACACTCTACACTGTTACACCACTGACCCAAAACACACTCCACACTGTCACCCTACTGACCCATAACACAATCCACACTGTTACAACACTGACCCATAACATATTCACCCTTTTACACCACTGACCCATAACAGACTCTACACTGTTACACCACTGACCCGAAACACACTCCACACTGTCACCCTACTGACCCATAACACAAATCACACTGTTACACCACTGACCCAAAACACACTCCACACAGTCACCCTACTGACCCATAACACAAATCACACTGTTACACCACTGACCCAAAACACACTCCACACAGTCACCCTACTGACCCATAACACAAACCACACTGTTACACCACTGACCCAAAACACAACCCATACTGTTACACCACTGACCTGTAACATACTCACACTATTACACCACTGACCAAAAACATATTCACACTGTTACACCACTGACCAGTAACACAAACCACACTGCCACCCTATTGAATCATAACACAATCCACACTGTTACACCACTGACCCAAAACACACACCATACGCTTTGAACCCGTCCCGTAACACACAGCATACGTAACATGCTCCATACTCAGTCCAGCATTGTAACTAAACAGAACTAAACAGTAAAAGCAATAAAGAGAAAACACACACCTGTTCTTACTCTCGCCATTCCGTCAACAAATCCCACCAATCAATCATCCACACCTGACCCAGTGAATAGCTGTGGGAGGACCTCCATACCTCAGAGGACAGGGAGTATTTGAGTGAGTGTGTCTGTGTGTGTGTGTGTGAGTGAGTGAGTGTGTGTGTGTGTGTGTGAGTGTGTGTGTGTGTGTGTGTGAGTGTGTGTGTGTGTGTGTGAGTGTGTGTGTGAGTGTGTGTGTGAGTGTGTGTGTGTGTGTAATGACATCACAAGTACCTCCCACAACAGACACAACAGGCTTTTAGACACTGATGACTATCAGTGCAGCTGAAACATCACTGTTTTATTATCACTGTTGTAATATTATGAACTGTTTTTATTGCTGTTGTTATTAAATGTCATTTACTTACTTACTTAGTCCTTTACACACAAACTTCAAAGCTAGTTATGCTTAAACTCACATTTAAAGACTCTCTGAACTCTAAAAATAAGGTCCGGATCAGTTGATGAGTTTTTTTCTTTCATTTAGAGCGTTTCCCCCTCTGTTTGGTTTGGTTTCACACAGAAATAAACCTAAACGCACCAAAATGTGCACCAATAAACCATGTGAGCACATTGTCTCATCTGATTGGTCAGATGTGTCTGATAAGGGACAAAGAAAATAAATATAGTGCGAGATTGCGAATAGTGAATGCTGCACATACCACGCATGTAAACAGCATGGGGCAGCAGAGACAGAGCTTGTTCATAGTTGTGGTAATTGGCGTTATCTGGCTAATATATCAGAATAAAGTGCGCCTTATCAGCAGTTTAGCTCAAATAAAAGCAGTACATTTGATAGCTAGGTCGGACCGAGACCGGAACATGTTTTCACCACAAGCGAACCAATCCAAAGTCCATTTTAACTGAACCAAATTGTGCTGTTGTGTAATAATCTCATTGCTTGTGTTACACAATTCCTACAGTCTGAACTAAGTATTATGGTCCAAATGTATTAAACATTTTCTCCTTTGATTCAGATCACTGTCTTGGTTTGCACTAGGCCTATCACAATAATGATATTTGCTGGATGATAAACTGTCCAACAAATTATAATAAAGATTTTTTGTCATATTAAGGCTATTTAATGGCATTGATATAATGCTATACTGTAATACTATATCCTTATACAATAATACATTTTTAAGATGAATGAACATGTAGTTTATATATATATATATATATATATATATATATATATATATATATATATATATATATATATATATATATATATATATATAAACATCTGTGTTTTTTCTCATGCCACAGTTTTACTGTGTGTTTCTATTATTAATGCATTTATCATGGATAAGTTCACAATATCAGAGTTATAGAAATGATTGAGGTCATGTCCATTTACTGTATGATAATTCTATAATGGAATTATTGTGACAGGTCTAGTTTGAACCAAACTGAAAAGTCTGAAGGTCCAGATAAAAGAAGGTAAGTGTGAAATCTCCTTCTAACCTTCACAGATGTAATAGCAGGTATTTTTTTTATTAGTCATCACAAAAACCTATTCTGATCTCTGACTTTATTCTTCACAAACCACTGAGAGCTTTTAGTTGAGCTGAATAACAGAACTCAATGTCCTTTATCAAAAAATCAGTTTAACTAATGTGCTCTAAAAAGACTGAGCAGAACCTTTAAGCCTATTAGTGCAGTTCTGTAATGTTATCCACTCACAGACTCAATGGAGTCACACAATCATTTAAATGTCATGACATTATTAATTCATTACATTCCCATTGAGTGTGGACAGGTTAGAGCCGACTTCTGACTCCCACTTACTGATTGAGGTCATAAAATGAACAAAATATAAAAATATGTTTCCTATATAAACTACTGGTCAAAAGGTTTAGAAAACCCCTATTGTTTGTTCAGTAGCAGTGCTGTATGACTCAGATAATCTGTTTTTTTTTTTCTTTATTAATGGCTTTATTACTGCTTATCACGTCACCTGTCAGACTAACTCTAATTCTAAATCGCTTCTCTGCTGAAAGTGATGTTATGTGAAGTCATGTTAATCTGAGCTAAAGGATAAAGCTGTTTCCATGTGGGTCAGCCAGACGTGACTCTTCCTGTATCAGTTTTCTCCAGTTTCTAAGAGTCTTTTGAAGGTGTAGGAAACAGTACTCACCGCTCTCTGGCTTCATCTGTAATTTTTAATCTAAAGAAAAGACGTCTACTTTTAATAGTACCAGAGTTCTCTGTGTTTCTGTGTCTTTTTCTA